>NW_025937750.1:0-418 GCF_000764305.2 Hyalella azteca | reverse complement strand
GTGAATTTTTTTCATAAATGAGAAAATGCGCTAAAAAGTATTTTATGTACTGTGCATTTATCAGTGTGGCACTTCTTCCCCTTCGCTCAACATGATCAAGCCACGGAAACAGGTCATCTTCCATTTTCATACATGCTTGCATATTGCATTAATCTAACATTTCGGGTTTGATCACTTGTTACAGCCAAGCAGATAGCTTTAGGTACTGCAGGATAGGTACTGCAGTCGGATAGGTACTGCAGTCGGATAGGTACTGCAGTCCGAATAAGGGACTGCAGTACCTTAGTTGAAATTTTATTTCGTTACTTGTTTTTCACATAGGAGACTTGTGAAAACATTCACTCCACGAATGCATTGGAGACCTGGTCAAAGTAGACACGTTGTGCAGTAGGCAGCCAGTTCTATGAATGGATGATGA
>NW_025937749.1:0-447 GCF_000764305.2 Hyalella azteca | reverse complement strand
GAAAATATAGATAAATAATAGCATCGTGTATCTTGGTTGACTTATCGTTAGGCTTCAGCTGACCGTTTAAGACATCCACAATTCACTGATTGATTTTAATTATTAATTCACTGATTGCTAATATTTTATGAAGAGCATCGCATGGATAGAGACCATCCCGCTAAGATTACAAGCGCGGGTGATGTAGTTTAATTCTGAATGGATCTGATAGTGTGCTGCCTCGTTTCCATGATCGTGTATAAACGATTGAAATAATAATAATAATAATAACAAGAGTAATAATAATAATAACGTGTACAAATCGTCTGCTACCTTAATTCTACGATCGTGAATAAACGATTTAAAAAATAATAATAATTACGTGAACAAATCGTCGCCTAGTTAACAACTATAACTTTACTGAGGAACTGACACGTAACCGATATATAACAAAAATCTAACCTGGCG
>NW_025937748.1:0-4153 GCF_000764305.2 Hyalella azteca | reverse complement strand
TGCGGGAGGTAGACCCCCACATATCCGCATACCCCCGCATGGCGAGAACTTCTAAGCGCGCTCGCGCTAAAAACTCATGCCAGATATACTGAGCAGGAAAAGCCAATGGCGGCCTCACCAGCCCCTGATTTCGTGTGTCATTTGACCCTTATATTTTTTCCCACGAAACTACTGAAATAGCTCCTATTTGGCGGCTAAATAGAAGAGGCGGCCATTTCGCATCTGATTCATCTCTAATCCGAGAGTCGCAACCGAAATCGGAACGACAGCCGCACGTAAATTTTGACAGGAAAAATCTCAACTGGATAAAGCGCTCAATGTAGCTAAACCAGTGGTTCCCAAAGTGAGCAATATTGCCCCCCTAGGGGCGGTGGAAAGATTATTTAAGGGGCTGTAAGGAAGAAAAGGGCGGTAGGGGGGCGGTAGTCCGAAGTCAATGTCAGAAGTTGGAAAGTTTGTTTGCCGATATGTACGCAACACGTGCAGCACATGACTCCCAGCAATGTTTTTTTTTACCCAGATCTGTTTTTAACCTCTCCTGGGTTTACGTCTCGGACAAATTAACGGCCGGACTCGCGGCCGGTCTCACGGCCAATATCCAATATCAATGATCAAGGAATATCTCCAAAAATAATGAACTTAACTCGATTAAACTTGGTACACGTATTCATTAGTACCTAACGATAATGTTTAGCTCGTGAATTTTTTTCTTTAATTTGCCTTCAATTGTTTTTGCCATAGTTATATGGCAATACGAGCCGAAATTCACAATGATCAAGGAATTTCTTCCAAACTACTGAACAGATTTGAACGAAATTTTAAATTTATTGTCCTAAATACCGAACGGTAATGTTTAGCTTGCGAAAATTTCTTCGATTCTGCCTTCGCGAGTTTTTTTTTTCATTTTACCTTCATTCCTGACTTAAACAGCAATACGTGCTCAAATTCGCAGTAATCAAGAAATTTCTTTCAAACTACTGAACAGTTTTGAACGAAACTTAGTATTTATATACCTAACCTCAGCAACGGTGTTGTTTAGCTCGTCAATAATTTTTTCGTTTTGCCTTCTTTTGCGAGTTATACGGCTATACGTAAACGGCTCTTGGTTAAACCGGCCGATAGAAAAGCCGGTCGTTTCTTTTATATCTGTATAACTCGCGAACGAAAGCAAAATAGAAAAATTGTCACGAGCTAAACATCACCGTTGGGAGGTTAGGTTTTTATAAACATCGTTCAAATCTGCTCAGTAGTTTTAGAAGAAATTTCTTGATCGCCGCGAATTTAAGCGACAAGTTATCCTGTGATACGGGTCGAATATAAGGAAATGTGAAATCAAGAATGACGGTGAAAAAAACTCCCAAACGAAGGTAAAATCGAAAAAAATTTTATGAGCAAAAAATCACCGTTTGGTAGTTAGGAATGTATATTTAAAATTTCGTTCAAATCTGTTCAGTAGTTTGGAAGAAATTCTTTGATCACTGCGAATCTCGGCCTGTATCGCAATATAACTCACGAATGAAGGTGAAATTTAAAAAGTTTTCACGATCTAAACATCACCGTTAGGTTCTGATCAATACATATTCTAAGTTTCATTGAGCTCCGTCCCTTAGTTTGGGAGATATTACTTGATAATTGAATTTGGAGATTGGTCGTGAGGCCAGCCACGAGTCCGGCCGTAAATTTGCCCGAGACGACTTAGGTTTCTAGTGCTGAAACAGTTAAAGCAGCTGAAAAACATATTGGTTCACTAAATGGGGTTCTATTTGTGAAATACATATATGCGTTTAACCTTCATCTTTAAAAATTCCAGCTTACTAACTTTCAAGAAAAATGCGTACCTATGTTTAAATGTGTCTGTGGGGGGCGCTAGAAATTCACTAGAGAGCCAAAGGGGGCGCCAGCCCGAAAAAGTTGGGGAACCACTGAGTTAAACGAATCATTCCGAAACGTTTGTTCGCCGTTTGCTCATCAGTTATCTCTAATTTGCGCTCAGCCCTTGCCGCTAGGCGGATGACGTCATGGCATGACCAATAAGGAAAACAGCAAATTTACATGTAAGTTTGAATTTAATAGTTAACATTAATTGATAATAGCTTAAATGTTCCCAAAAAATGCACAACTTTACATTATTATGCTTTTGTGATATAACGCATGTAAAAACACATACACAATTAAGCTTTATACTTTCCCTTTCATCATTGGTGTCAGTTTTCCCGCGCATCCAATAAGTTTTCCCGGCTCTCAGAGAAAAAGTTGAGAGGGAATCTGTTGTTTGCGTAAACTTATTGTCATACGCAAAGTTGGCAACTTATGAATAATTGGTATATGTTTTTGTGTAGTGTGAAAAATCAGCCCCGAATCTTGAATTTGTCATTGCGTAAATACAAAAACGTAGGTATACTGTATTTTGTATAACAATACACGCCCAAAACTGGCACTTACACCGTTGGGCGTTGTACGTGCAGTGCGAGTGCAGCAACCATTGAGTAAAATTCAGAGCATAGACTGAACCGATGAGTCACAGTATTACATTCTATTGTGCTACTGTTACATTATAATACGCGAGATCACAATTTTGGAAGTGAAGGATTGGTTGACTTAGCCTTGCCTTGATGACTTAATGTGACTTAGCCACCCACAACAGGTGGCTTTGTTGTGGTTGAAATTGAATCATTTCCCTTAATTATTGCAATGTGGGTTATCAATTAGGATTATGTGCACGGTTAGTAGGTGACATTATGAGACGAGTGTTGATTCAGGTGATTTCATTAATTGGCCAGGGAAAATTTGTTTCATTTATGGGTGAATTCTCTGTTGTTTTACATTTCGAACAATTATGAATGTATGATCCGGAACCTCAAAACTCGAATGTCTTAGAACTTCACCTTGTATCACCTGAATAATACTCAACACTAGCCTGTAAAGAGAAATCACTGAGTATCAACAGCATAATTTTTTTTACTTTAAATCTCATCCCACAAACCTGCCTATACCTTGGATTAACCTCTTTTAGACAATGTACTACTTTTGCAGTTCCTTCTGTAGTTTTTTTCGAAATTTCAATCTATCTTACTTTATCATTACTCCAAGGATCATGAAAGTATTAGACATTTTCTGCTAACATGTCAAATAAATGGATGCTTGAACCACTATTCAGCTTAATTCTCTTATAAGGCATATTGCGAGAGCCCATGCAGAGTTTTGTAGAAAAAAACACAGCATAATGGATCTTCTAAACACCCTCAAACAAGCTCTGCAGATGTAAATGATACGGAACATTTGAATTCTATCAATGAAGAACAGTCTTCGGAGCAAGATAAGAATATATATTTTTCTGAACTCACTTCTACTCAAGTTCATCTTCTAAATTTTGAGTCAATAAGCAACCTTCTAATGGAATTACGAGAAGAAAAAGGTGTCTCATCAAAGAATTGCAATGCAGTGGTAATAAAATTGGAAGAAACAAAAGATGGTTGCATAGAAGGCACTGAAGCTGCATTGAATAAGAGCAATATTACCGACTTGGACAGAGAATATATTTTAGAGCCGCTCAATTGTTTAAAAAATTTTCTAAATGTCATCAATACAACATTCAAGCATAAAGCACACTTTGAAAGAAAGGGATTTGCAGCTCCAGTCCTACATAAGCTAGGAAATGATCATTGTCTCTCATATGTCCCTTTGCATTATCAGTTAAAATGTATTGCAGCATGAGGTTGTATTGGCATGCATTTTGGACACAAAAACATCAAATTCAGACCTGATTAGTGAATTTCCAGATGGCAATGCCTTTAATTCCTATTCTAAATTTCTAAAGTAGAATTTCTAAAGTCTAAGAATACTCTTCACATAAAACTCTACATGGATGACTTTCAGATAATAAATCTTCTCTACAATAAAGCAAATGCACACAAAATTTGTAGATTCGTGTGGACTCTTGGTAACATTCCCTACAAGTACACGTGTAAAAATTTCGGTATTCAACTATTAGTTCCGGCATAATCTCTCAAGAAATTCGGATTAGCAAATGTATTGTCCAAACCAATTAAAGATCTGAAGGAGTGAGAATCTAATGGGATCTAAATAATTACCCAGTCAGAAATCGCCGCAGTCTGGAAGCCAGCCGCGGGTGAACTTGCCTGCGCCAACGCTC
>NW_025937747.1:43296-59092 GCF_000764305.2 Hyalella azteca | reverse complement strand
GTTTTCTTAATTTTTGAATCAACAAACACTGGCTTTCGATTTCCAAAACAAACACAGTTATACGTAATACTCTGGTCTAAAGTTCAACTTCAACGTATAATTTATAAAACTTATTAGAACTTTAACATACGTATGTAGTTATCATTGAGTATTATAACCCAGACAGCAGAAATTGCCGACGTATGTCTAGAATTCCCACAAAATCTCAATTCATCACATAATCTCTACATTAAAATAGATTTGCTTTCATATGCGATATACAGCAAGTAAAATTACCTAAAATACATGATAAAAGAGTATATTTTATAACGTAAAAATGGCATAGACTAAGCAGAGAGTGCAAGTTGATCTCTCACATTTTAAATTGTTTGATGGCTTCATAAAGCTCGGGAGCATCGCAGAGTTATGAAGCCGAGTGAGCTGGAACAGAGCAAATATTGCGCAGCTTTATTGCTCCGACCACGATTGAATTGCGTCAGGACATTGCCTGGGTACGCTTGAGTTGCAGTAAAATATTCACATAAATAAAAGTTCGTGGTTAGACCCCCATACTCGTGTGATAATTTTCACGGCTATAATAAAAATAGTTTGAGGAAAATTCCTCTCGAGCTAACCAGATTTGAGTGGAATTTAAAATGGAGCTTTGTATAGATAATCATGAGAAGAGTAAGATAACAACGAGCGTATTCTATGAAATGATTTTCATATAGAAGTTTCAATAGTAAGGAAAATAAAGGGAAGCTCAAGAGCGAGGAGCTGTGTGCCGAAAATACAACTAAGAAGCTGATTTATAATTTGTATCAAATATCAATTAAACATCAATATAATCAATAACAGCAACAAAATAAATTATAAAATAAACAATAGAATGTATAGTAAAAATGTATGAAATTAAATTTAATTTTATATCAATTCTTTCGTAGCTAATTTTGGCTGTTGACGCCTCAGGTGCGCGGCGAAACATTTCTTATGGGGAATCCAATGGACTAACCTGAAGAGGTACTATACTCTATACTATGCTGCTGTTGGCTTTGAATATTTATCATGTAAAGTAAACAAAACAATTTAAATGAAAAAATTTATTTATTAAACATTGGTTTAATGAAGTTACATTAAAAATTTTATATAGGCATGAATTGGCGCTTCTGCGGCGATTGCATTGCAGCGGCCCTTCGATTTGTTGCCACTCAAAATGACCGTCGACTTAGAAATGATAATTAAAAATAAAATTATTAATTAATGATAAATAAATAATAAAAACTGCAATTTAATTAATCAATAAAGCATAAATCAACCCATCACAGCGCTTTGTAATTGCGAAGATGGAGAAACAATTTGTTTCTTTATTGATACAAAATTATTATTTCGATTAATGAACGCAACGATGTAGCTTCTTCATCAAAAGAAAAGGTATTCAGATGGATTTTGTGGAAGACGTTTGCAACAGAAATTTAAAAACGAGTAGTCTTCCGAACACGAAGACTGATCAAGACAAGAGTCTTTAGTCTTAAGTAATCTTTGGAACACGAAGACTGTCAAGGCACGAGTCTTTAGTCCTACTTAATCTTCGGAACAAGAAGACTGATCAAGAATCAAGTCATAACATGTCATTTTAACACGAAATTCGATCTAAACCATTGTCCAAATTAGCAGCATAATCGATGGTCATATGTGAGGCTAGAATGCCGCTTGTACCGGAAGTTCGGCACAACAAATCGTTATTTCAAAATCTCAGGATTTATCTTTAAAAATATCACTTAAACTATAAAAACGATCTCAGTCATCAAAACTGGTAAATTAATAATTTAGTGCAAATCTGCGGCTGAGTTTCAGGCACCACCGTTGTGGCGACCGGGCGAGGTATACTTCATTAAAAATAACATCGCACAAACGCGACCGGAAGTCTGAACATTCATACGAAGGTTGAATCAATTAATTCAAGGTAACTTCCTAATTAACCGAACAAATTCAATTTTCAGGGGAATTTGTTTTTAAATAAAGGCTCGTTTTTGCTGTCTGACGAAAATAGACAAGATATTTTCAAGGATGGAGAGAGATTTACAGCCCAGCTGGAGATTTCATATTCTCTATTGGCTAATCCATTATAAACATTGACAGGTTCCATGTTAGTTGAATCAAGTAATATTACGCTGAGATTCATAAAGAAAAAACGACGGAAGCACGACGCGAAAAACTAACGTTCCAGCAATGGACTATAACAAAGTGAGGGCATTTTTAACTAAGAATAAGAAAAAAACTACTTTTCGAAATAATAAAAAAGAGAATTTAATAATCACCTCATCGAAGCAGTAGATATGGGAAGAATTAGAAGTCAACAAGAATGACACTCTGTTGAATTCCTAATTTCAGCGAAAAATGCAGAAGCCGTAATGCGTAATGGAAGCTTCGTGTAGAGCAAGCAATTTCGTTTGACGCGAAATTCAACAAAATCACAAAAATGCGACACAAACTCACACTCGCTTTAAAAATGGCGCGACGAAGTAATTGTTAATTCAAGCTGAAAGATTGAAGGTTATAGGCTGTCTCTTATACACATCTAGATGTGTATAAGAGACAGGACGTGAAGAATTCAGTCCACTTCCTTGAGGACGTGAAGAACTCAGTCCACTTCCTTGAGGACGTGTAGAACTCAGTCCACTTCCTTGAGGACGCGAAGAACTCAGTCCACTTCCTTGAGGACATGAAGAACGCACTTCCTTGAGGCAGTAAAACAAACTCAGTCCACTTCCCCAAGGACCTACGCCATTGATGGATCTCATTCGAATGAAAGAAGTTATATATTCAAAGTTATTAAGTAGGAAAAATGTTACATGTCCTTGCTTAAACTAAGAAAATAATTGTTTGACTCCAAATTCTATCAATCAAAATGATTAAATTTTATTTAGTTAAATTAAATGCTTTTAATTTTGCAACTGAAGCCAACAAGTGGTGTAAGAGTATGTATCAAGCACGTATACTGAATCACGCATATCACGTCGGAGCACATATACGTATACTGAATCAAACAATTACAAGAAACTCGCTATAATTTTTACACTAATCAATCTAAAGGCTCATATGAAGGCGTCTACATGCATGATCAGCGGGAAGCTGCAGTAACGCTTTAGTAAATTACAAATTGTTTGAATGCTCGGCAGGGCTGTCCTGAGAGGTCCAATAAAATTTCCAACAAGCAGTGGGAGCACTACAGTTATGTATGCTTTCGTTGGCAAGTATTATAGTAGTAGTATAATGGGTTGCTAGCGCTTCAGCTATTAAGCTATTTCACAACTGATGTCAAAAGATATCATCGCCAGCGAGGCGGAAGGTCTCAATTATTCAAAGCCTCATATTAATCATCACTTACAATTATGCGGCGGAAAGCCTCAGTTGTCCAGCCCGCTGAAGCTGTCTCGAAAGAAGCAGCGTTAGCATCTCAAAGAGACGAAGTGACAAGGAGGGACAGGTGAAAAGCAACAGAAACGAAGACACTCGAACAAGAGGTCGCTTACACGGGACGTCGGCCGCCCGCACGAGAGAGACAGAGAAGGGAAATGTAAGGAATCCTACCTACATAATAACTAAAGTAAGGAATCCTACCTACATAATAACTTACTGTAAGGTATCCTACCTACATATATAATAACTTACTGTAAGGTATCCTACCTACATAATAACTTAACCCCACAACCACGACCTAGCTGCAGTCAGACACCGCGAGCTCAGCGGTGGAGCGCTCAGGAACAATCCCCCTAGGAGCGCGAAATCCCATAGGACTTCTGACGAGTACAGACGTCAGAAGTCCCCTCTGAGAGGCTTCGTTGGCAAGGAGGTGCATATCTTGTATGCAACGCGCAACAAGTTCCATACAATGAAGGGGTCTTATGCGATACGAGCTGCCGCTGTTACTGTTAGCGCGCATATGGAAGGCGAATGCTATGGATGTACTATGGATGTACGTTTAATTCAAGTCTGTTCTTCATCAACGTCAAAGTCTCTGCTCAGAATACATGTTTCCACACTTCTACCGTCAAATAAAATACTATTAACATCTGAAAAAATCATTATTGCGTGACGTTATAATCGTACCGAGTGCAAGTACAATTGTACCAATGCAGTCCGACAAGGGTTCAAAATAACTGCTTATGCACCGGTTGAAAGTTCACTTTCACATGTCATAAATGTTAAGAAATTATTCAATACAGAATAAAGAAATGAAGCTGTTACACAGGGTTGATGTAACATAACATTGCATGAAGCAGCGGTGCGCCGAAACCTCCGTTTTAGCGGAAGCAAACCTGGCCAATTCAAGACCAGCAAATACAGATCAAATATTCAAGTCAATTGTGCTTTTTTAATCGAAATGTCGCTCACGTTCTGGCAGTATGCATGAGAAAATGTGTAGACCATATGTGTGTCTAACCTAACCTAACCTAAATGTGTAAACCAAATACACTTAGATGATTTCTATTTATATAGTAATATATTTTTTACTAGCAATCTGCATATTCGTTCCTTCATAGCAACAATAATTCAAAGTCATGCGAGGCAAGTCAGACTCAACGCCACCGATAGATGACTCAGTAGAGCAAAAGGTTGCTAGTTCTCAAAGTAAATAAACAAAAAAAAATTTTAAAAAGGTGTGTTCATAAGTTACTCGTGGGCGAGTCTTGAGTCCCTCTTGCAGAGACAGGTGTGCTGAGTTCGTTAAATACATAAACTTTCTTAAGTGTCTCCGCAATGCGAGATGAAACTTATCGTACCAACTTGGACAGCTTCCCCTATAGCATACCCTCCGTGCAGCGCGGCGACGATGTGTAGTGAGTGTGCAGCAGAATCATGGGAGCTTAAGGACTGAATGAATTGCATCTCTAAGTTAAACGCAAATATTGCTATGCAGTCGAAAAAATGGAAACAATTCATTACTTGAAAATCAAAATCAAACAGTAACTTACTTCGAAAGTCAACAGTTTTACATTTTCCTCTAAACACAAGAGGAAGCGCAGAATATTTGGAAAATGTATATTTTCTTCGCGAGATTAATTAGGAGATAAATCAATTTATTATAAATAAAGTAAAAATATTTATGGCTCAATCAAGAACATCAACTACACATTAAATATGAGGCATACAGTATATGATGAATTCTTGTGCAAGTGCTATAGTATTACACTAATGCATGCTAATCAATCTTAGGCAGAAACATGATACTATATCAGAGCACCCGAACTATATTCCAGTCTTTGCTCGGATGCATATAATTTAGTTCTTAACTCGAAGAACGTTATTTATTTTGTTATAACGTCAGAGTTTGAAGCGAAGGTTGTCCAATATTATTTCAACATGCATAATTTGAGTAATTTAGAAATTTTCCTTCCATTCATGTTAGTTTAGAATGCATTTTTATTTTGCTAGTTTCAGAAAATATTCGTTGCGGTTTAGAAACATTTCACTGTGAACAATGAAAAATTCAACAACTTAATACACGAAAAACACTAATATTTTCAAGTCAATTGTGATTTTCTTAACACAGAGCACCGACTGGCTCGATTTTACACAATGTACACTGTATACAAAAAAAGTCTCTTAATCTCGGTCAACGAGTCGGTAATGAAGAAGTTTATCAATCGAAGTTTGTCCATTTAGCTCCGATAGCAGTTTTGCATATTAAATGATACATCTCTTCATGACGAATCGTTTAACATAATCTTATTCAAACGTATGTAATGGATCAAAAATGTGCGTTACAATGAATCGAAAGATATCGAAAGATATGATCGAAAATGGGCTAAATTATTTTAATCAATAGAGTAGACAGGAGAATATATCCAAGTCTAAACCTTCTACCAAGTTTTTTCAATGACTCTCGAGTGTTCGATTTTGTCGTGAGCAGATTAGTGTTAGAATGATTGTTACGACCACAATCCCCAAATTCCGGAGCGATTTGTTGCAATTTTCAACACTGGTTAATTGATTGTCGGCAGATTTAACGATCCAACATCCGTTCTGAGCCTCCATGCCCTGACTGGGCCAACAGAATAGGTCGACAAAATAGTTTATTGGTTCCGCAACCTCGAATATTTAGACCGTAGTCAAATTAGACGAATAAATTGCTCTGGAGGGAATAAAATAACTCAATGGTAATCTAGACAGGAATTCTAAATCAAAAGACTAATCGTACTTGAGCTAACAGTTCAAATTCATTATTTAAAAAGGATGTGAATGAATAACCTGAAGTCCAGTTATAGCAGGTCTATGTCAGCATCATTCACGCAGCAGGAATCACAGGGGGATTTTCAAAATACTTGAATCGAATTAAATGACATTTACTAAGTTATCTGGGGCGAAGCCATTCAAGAATATATCATGTGCCAGTCAACAAGTAATAAGTTTCTTATTCGGATACGAACTCAAATGACAGCAGCGACTTTCAATGTCAGCTCTAATAATGTCTCCAATAATAACAGTAAAAAAAATCTATATGTGACTAGCAGTGAAGAGCTCCCTCGCGAAAATAGATAAGATCACCATTTTGATGCCCACGGGAGTTCCTTCGTTACAGCTCCTTTTAGGAGCAGCGAAATTTCCAAGACTGCAGCAGATAATAACAGTAAGTATATTCTATATGTGACTAACAGTGAAGAGCTCCCTCACGAAAATAGAGAAGGTCACCATTTTGATGCCCACGGGAGTTCCTTCGTTACAGCTCCTTTTAGGAGCAGCGAAATTTCCAAGACTGCAGCAGATAATAACAGTAGGTATATTCTATATGTGACTAACAGTGAAGAGCTCCCTCACGAAAATAGAGAAGGTCACCATTGTGATGCCCACGGGAGTTCCTTCGTGACAGCTTCTTTTAGGAGCAGCAAAATTTCCAAGACTGCAGCAGCGGCTCAATTATGGCCTGAGGGGCCGTGAGTACAGCCTCTACAGGAGCCCTAATTCTGTTACGTGCAAGCTAAAGGTCGGTCCAAGACCAGCGCCACACTCCAGGTGTTGCCTTGCGTGCATTAAACAAGAATTTAATGAGACTAACGCAGAGCTGAAGACGCGAGGCTCTGAATTTTATAGAAATGTTGAGGTTAAAATGATAGTGGTTTACAGAAATTACCTTGCAAGGAGGAAATACAAATAATTTTTTTAATTTGTTGGTAGGTAAGAGATTATTAATTCCAGGAGTTTCAACGTTTACTACGAGCGAGACATGAACTATTTTTGTAGGCAACTGTTCTTGTTGCAGATTATTTAATATTAACAATATTCGACGCCTACAAAACTTTGAGTTCAGCGTTTATATAAAAGTGTAATTGGTACATTTTTGAATTGGTCAGTTGTGGTTACAGGTCTTTGATCAGACAATCGATCACGGAATGCATATCCACGATAAATATTTTCAGGGTTCACATGGCACTAACACATCAAATTTCAAACCTATGTTAAAATTTACAAATATACACAAATTACTTGAATACAAATTTTACATAAACTGCAAATAAACTGCGTTTCGTAATTGATTATAAACAAGAACTTCGGAGCTCATGGCTTAGAGCTACAATATCTGCACTGGAATACCGCAGACGATGGCTGTAGCGGACAACTGCAAACGTATATATACAGTCGGGAGCTGATGCAACGCGTACAGGCATTAATCTAATTAATCAATCTTGGAGAAAGTTAAGAACAAATAACCTCTAATTGGGTATTTTTACATAACCTAACCTATGTTTCATAAAATCAACAAATGAAAATTAAAAATATGCACAAGCATGATTCACGCTATAAGAAGCTATAATCATATATAAGCTGAATATATAAATATGATCCACTCTTAAAGTTTTTGTATCTATGACAATTCGGAACGCTAGAATTTTCGGAACTGATGGAATACACTAGCAGTGATAATGTAATTTCTGAAACACTAACAAGCATCTATAAAAAATAGTAGAAAAAAAATTTGTGCAACTTCGTTATGTTCTTAAAAACTTTGCAAAAACTTTATTGCAAGTTCTACAAAAAAATGCTACAATAAATATTATGTTTTCTTCTATGCCAGGCTAGAATTATTCATCAGTAAAGTCGTTTATATCAACATGAGCAAACGCTAAGCGAACACTGAAATAAAGAACGATACTCAAACAAACATGCAACGTAGCTGCGTTCGTTCTCTTTGTACGATGGAATCTACATCCATCCAGCTTTCACTTCTCGTTCTCATTTTGTGAGATGAAACTCGCACTTGAATTGGTGAACAGCGCTCATATTTCAGGCGCTGCAGAGCAATTACCCGTCATCAACTTTCGATCAGAATTTAGGCTTCCTTTTAGGGGCTTAATGAAACAATTAAGATAAATAGAATTTCAACGCATTGCAAACTGGTGGAAAAGTTACTTTTATAATCGCCCATTTATAGCACGACTAAGATATTCATCTGGGTTTCATAAAAAATTCCAGAATGCATTACAGGCTCCCTTTAAAGAAGAGTTTTATGTGCTCTTATCTGGACTACAGTACTCGCAGCACGAAGATACAGTCTAGTACAGCACGAGTGTACTCACCAAACTACATTCTCTTTAAAGAAGAGTTTTATGTGCTCTTATCTGGATTACAGCACGAGTGTCCCCACCAAACATTCTTACTTGCTCAGCTTCTGGCCCGATATACGCCGGCACTCCAAACAATGGCCACTCATCTCGCCCAAACATGGATCTCGCTCAGCAATTGCAGACTTCAATTATTAAAGTCTATATTCAAGACCCGCGAGTCGTCGTGCAGAGCTAACTCAAAATTGCTTAAATATAGAAAAATATATTTTTGAAGACTAGGTTACATACAGCAAAATCGAATAGAAAACAAAATATGCGAGTTCAATGTTAATAAAGCAACTGAGAGCTGTTTTTTTCTCAACCGAAGAGATTCGTACATGAGACCTCACGGAACGTGAGAAAGTCACGCAACAATATAAATAAATTAGATTTTGCATCAGAACGAACAGCCTCAAATCCTGCAGAGATAAGAAAATGCAACTATAATAAAAAATGTAGATAGATGAGCTGATATTATTTCTCTCAACGAAGATAGGGAGCGTAAGTGCAGATCAAGAACTATGCAAATAAATATCATGCGAAAGAATCCATCGAACCTCAATTAAAACGATTCAACATACACGCAAAAAGCTTTCATTTTTTCCATTCCTGGTTAGCTAAATCTATGCTATTGTCACAAAAAACCGCTGGTTTTCTGAGTGCCGTTCGATGCCCCAAAAAATTCACAATGAAAATTTTTTTTATTATAAAGAACATGCAGAGCGTGCAAACGCTACGCGCGCGCTAGACGTCGAGTTTAATGAGTTGGACCGTACGAGGTTTCCATGTCGCTCCAGGATAACTTCAACGCAGCGAACAACCTGCACCAAACTTATACCACATAATACAAGCCATATTATTATATTAAAATGACAAACTCATGAGTCAGGGGTTCGTCTTAACTTATGGCCGTAATACGTACATTTCTGGGGGTCCGCTTATACAAAAATGAATTGCAATTAAACTTGGAATGAGAACGGATACCACAATTGTTTGCATGTGAACTGCAGAATATTGATGACAGAGAAAGAACATGCTAAGGAAATAGCAAATGTGAAAGTTATGCGCGATTCAAGGCATTTCTCAGCAATTAGAATATTGGATTGCCAGGTGTGGACTGCTGAGGTACGTCGATCTCTTTCAACATTTTTTTACACTAACCAATTTTCCAACGTGCGCTGTCACAATCGGTAAAAAGGATGAATGAACATGTCTTGAGGTCAGCAAAAAGGGAAAGCAATCGCATTAGCTACCCAATTAGGCTACTTAATACGTTCGCTCTTGAGATACACTAAAATATTACAATCCAAGTTGCTATATGTATGAGGCTAGAAGCTCGGAATTAATTATCACATTACATTATTCACATGATAATAGGAGGAATATTAACTGAAAAATTTCTTAAAAATATTATAAATGATAAAGAACCACGAGCTGAAAAGAAATCAGAGTTTGTATCCGTTGTCTGAGGTACGATTGGAATCACATTTTACTTGTTCTCAATGGCGTCAAACGAAATTTATTCATGGTCCAGAAAAATTACATTGTTTAGTATTCATTTAACGGAAAAGTTGGTTTACCCGCGCCTTACCTTAATTGTACAAAACACGGATTATTTCTGGGAATATGCAGATCAAGGGATCAGGACTGCATTTGCGGCCGCAATATGTTACATATTGCTGCAGTTATAAGTGCTCAGTGCTATAAGTACAGTTATAAGTGCTCAGTGCTATATGTACAGTTATAAGTGCTCAGTTATAAGTGATCATATTGCAGTTATAAGTGCTCATATTGCGGCAGTTTTCCGTCCGTGACCACGTTTTCGTCGACGAGAAAATGCGCTCTCTGTCACTCACTGCAATGAGTACTCAGTTATATTTTTTTACACGAACCAATTTTCCAACGTCACAATTTTCCAACGTCACAACGTCAGCGTTGTCACAATCGGTAAAAGGGATGAATGAACATGTCTTGAGGTCAGCAATCGGGAAAGCAATCGCATTAGCTACCTAATTAGGCAACAAAATACGTTCGCACTTGAAATAAACTACAATAATACAATCTAAGTTGCTATGTATGAGCATAGGAGCTATGAACTAATTATCATATTACCTATATTATTCACATGAAAATAGGAGGAATATTAACTGAAAAATTTCGTAAAAATATTATATAATATAAAGAACCATGAGCTGAAAAGAAATCACATAGTCTGTATCCGTTGTCTGAGGTACGATTGGAATCACATCTTACTTGCTCTCGCTGGCGTCAAACGAAATTTATTCATGGTCTAGAAAAATGACATTGTTTAGTATTCATTTAACGGAAAAGTTGGTTTACCCGAGCCTTACCTCAATTGTACAAAACACGGATTATTTCAGGGAATATGCAGATCACGGGATCAGGACTGCCTTTGCGGCCGCAATATGTTACATATTGCAGTTATAAGTGCTCAGTGCTAAATGTACAGTTAAAAGTGCTCAGTTATAAGTGATCATATTGCAGTTATAAGTGCTCAGTGCTATATGTACAGTTATAAGTGCTCAGCCGTATAGACTGCATGTAACCTCATTATATTCGCATCCGCTAACGAAGTTCTAAAGGGTGTAACTTGAGAAGCAGCAAATGAAAAAACAGCAAATAAACTATGAAAATCTCAAGTAATTTTAATGGATTAATTACATGATGGTATTTTGATTCAGGTTTAAACGGGAATGAAAAAGTCAAGTAAACATCAGTCATTTCGATTCACATCGGGATGATATAAAATTTGTCAATTCACCGCAATTAAGTTTCTATTAGATTTAGACTACATATCAATATAATAATATAAATTAATCCATTATTAAAAATTAAAATGATTACATGCAAAGGCAATTGAACCAAATCACAATATTTGTACAATTAATTATAACATCACGTGACGTGGATAATACCGATCAGCATGAAGGCTGAAATCAAGCACCGTCGAAATTCGGGCATAATAGCCATGCAAAGACCTGTCATATATTGTCATTCTCTTGTATTCACACTAGTCAGGAACTCGAATAAAGTCGCGTTTAACAGATCCTTTTATACTAACAAGCTGCATCAGAGGAGCATCAGAGTTAGCTGCAATATTTCACTGCTGTGTGGGAAATCTCGCATCAGGCGCGCTATATCAAATCCTACCCTCGTCGTTCAATTCCCAAACCGATACTGGAAATTCCCTCANTTTACGATACAATACGATGCGTTTGTAATTATGATTACTTTTTACAGAGACCTGGCAACAGAAACAGAATCAGGTGGAGAAACCAAGGTAGAAAAACGTGCAGATGGTTTTAGGAATCCAGATAAAAATAATAAATTATAATTTTTTGACGATCATGTCCGCAAAACATTCTTGTCGCTGCGCAAACCTAATTACAATGCGACGTAGTTCGAAGCAAAAGCTGACAGCATTAATAAAAGTGTACGTCTTTAAACCCAATCCCATCACGTCAAATTTACGTCTCCACTAATGTGCTAGTCAAAAGAAAGCACATCAAGTAACGTTCGCATGCCTAAAAAAATTGTCAAGCACGGCTAGTCTTGGTTTTGAACTTCTGGAGATCGTGAAAATAGTGTTATAAATTTAGAGTGGGCAAAAACTTGCAAATTTACTTTTTGTCAAGAAGCTACCAGCATTTTCAACGGCATTTCAAAGAATCTCCGAATAAGCGGGTTATTTTTGCTGTCACTAGCGCATGTCTTGTGAAATAAAAGTGACGAGCTTTGTCAGACAACATAAAAAATTAGACCTCAGCAGGCCTCCACCGTCACAACATCCATTTTTCTGCGTTAACAGATGAGGCTCAGAACATCGCATAGATGTTTTGTATAACCGGCGCGTCTCCACGACAGTCTTAATTTAATATTAAAGAGCAGCAGGCATGACAATAATCAGTAATACCGAGAAATTTGCGCTCGTTTCCTAATTTCCGTCATATTCAGTTGATTACTTTTCCATGTAAATTGATGAATTTTTTAATTCAAGAATAAAGAATGAAACGGTTGAGAATATAAACTAAATGAGGAAGATTCATGCTCAAAGACAAAATTTGTAAGGATTTTTCAAGATGAAAATTCACTGCGAATTCTCAAAAAATTGTAGTGAGACAATGACTTTTTTCTCTCAAAAGGGTCAGTATTAAACTAAGAATTAATTCACCACTGAGCAGGTTACTGTGATGAGAAATTATGAGTAAATTGGAGCATTTATTGAGGAGATAAATCCAATGCGTAATGGATAATTGCAACGTAACATCCTATGAAACATGAAGCTTGTTTTCTATTCGACAGAAAATAAATTTTATCAAACGCAGAGCGCCGTTGGCAATTCACCAGATATAAGGAGCTCATGAGGAAACATTTGACTAACATTTTTATTCTTAAAAGACGTTTATATAGCCGTTCTCTTTCACAAGTATTGCAAAAATAAAGTATTAAAATATCCTCTGTGTTCTCGGTGCATTTTTAATTTCTTTGCAGAAAAAATGAATTACTATCCCTGATTATACATGAATAAATTATAGAGAATGTAAACTGCACACACAATCTTATGAATAATGTGGAGCTTCAAAGGCTTTGTCTGCCTAGTTCATGATATGACTAAGGAACTGCTAGTATATAAATAGACATGTTAAGATGATGGTACAAGTGGAATTGTACAAATCGTACGAAGTTTATAATCATAGTCGAACAATATCCGAACCCGAACGATTTACCTCAAATATTCAATATAAAAAATCTGAGAAATACGACTTCATAGTAAAACAAAATTCTAATTGAGTTACGTATTTTAATAACATTAAATTACATGGTACTGTTTGACCTGCGCTACGTTGGGGGATCTGTTATTTTAAGTCGCTATTCAATAGAAACCAAAATTTCTTGTTGTTCTGCCGGCTAACTAATTAGAAAATTAAAATTGAAGCTCGTAAACTGAGAACTTTACTATTGTTTTTACTCCAGGCCAGTTTGAATAGCATCGAGTTCTCGACACATCAGAGTTGTAGCCGCCTAGTAAAATGTCGAATGAAAAATAAACCTCTGTTATTTTAGTATTTACTTAGACTTCCATTAGTTAGTGTTTTTTTTTCTTACGGGCTGATGAGGTTGCCAACGTCTTGCTGCATTTGTACCTATTATCATCTTCTAGAGTAAAGAAGATTATAGTTACTGAAAAAGTAATATGTATATAGTAAAAAATGAAGTAGAAAGTACTCGTAGTTAAATGTCCGTCTGTCTGTCCGTCCGTGACTTCACGTTTTCGTCGTCGAGAAAATGCGCTCTCTGTCACTCACTGCAGTGAGTACTGAGTTATATTTTTTATTGAATGTGCCTCAATTTTTTGCGATTTTCATTATGATATAATGTATCAGTATAGCTACGAATTTATTTACATTACATTACTCCTTGAATTACTTGGCTGAGTTTATCTTCAATATTTCTATGAATCACCGAAAAGTGAAATTATTCCCAATTTTTGGACGAGTGCTCGAAAATTTTCAGCAATTTCATCAAGAATTACTACATTGGAATCCGTGGACTGGAGGCCAAATCGTATGCGACATTAGAATGAAACGAGGGCAATTGTTTCGGCGGGAGCCAGGAGTTCAAACTCAGTAAAAGAAATCTTTAACAATGAATTACCCTAAATTCCAAAATAATCTTTACTTACAGAGTTTGGGATACCCGGAATTGATACCGGAACACGCTCACCTCAAGCAATAGGTCATATAGGTCACCCAAAAGCAATAGAGGTATAAGCTATGCTTCATACGACTGACATAATTAGACTATGCGACATAATGCCACTACAGACATGGAAACGATAAGCTTTGCCTATACAAGTGCTTGAAGGGAAATATCATTGGAATTCTATACAGAAGCTGCTCAGAAATATTTATCAGGATATATTCTTTCCAATGGCTTCGTTCGATACACCTAAAATTACTTCTCCAATTGGCTTGCCAAGCCTTAAGCAATTTTGAGGTGGAATGATTGATGTATGATGTCACGAAAGCTTTGCTTCAATAACGCAAAAACTATTTATCGTGTTGTTTTTCAACAGATACCAACTTCCGCACTTCCTGTATAATTTAGATTATTTTCATTTGTTGCTTTGTTGCCACATAATAAATAAAGAGACTACTTTTGTGTAGCCGAAGACGAACCTTTAGAAGCCCGAGCAAAATAGAATTTATGGGATCCAGACTTTAATTGATTAAATTATATACAACGAAGGATGACGAGTTCCTCTTTTGATGAATTTGGCACTTTTCATTCACGAAGGCCATTTAAATGAAATTCAATCTTCAACCGTTATCGAAAATAACAAAACATTTTACCATGTGTGCGTTGGAAAAATAATAATTATAAAAAATGAAATAATGAAAAACAGGAATTATGCTTAGTTCCGTAGACTGTCAACAGTCAAAACTCATGCCAACCACAAAAACGGAATACTGATAGCTTTGAAAATGTCTCTAAATTAATTACACGAAAATTTCAGCCTTTTCATCTTATTTGAGTACAAAATTCCCCGGGACACTATGTTCTCCAGCAATTTAATTTCTAACATAGAGCGTAAACATGAGGCTTTTCACTCGCTTCTTGCCTCCTACGAATGGATTATTTTGAACCAAGTTAATTAACCCGACACTGGTGCTTCAAGAATAAAAAAAAAATTAATCGCAGCTATTTTCCGTATCCTGTTAATATACTGACAGTTAATATCTTAACTCTTCGAGATGGATGAAGCAAAATACTTAATTCTTCAGAAGGATGTGCTTTGGGAGCTCTTCCGATAATGAATTCTACAAAATATATAATCTCAGTTCGTTTTGAGGTGATTTGTGGCTAAATCAGCTGTTTGGCTCGATCAAGCGTGCAACTCTTTCGTAGTGCCACTATTATTGCAATGAAGAAATAAGGCACATTTGAATTGTCAAGACCATTGGGCGGAAAAATTGTATGCAACTCTGTCGCTTGCAAACATAATTAGTTGTAAAATACAGCAACGGAATGCACGGGCGCAAGTGAGATTGACCCAGAGCTCATCAAAACTTTTAGGATCAGTCCTGCCGGACGCTGCAAGAAAAAATATAACTCAGTACTCACTGCAGTGAGTGACAGAGAGCGCATTTTCTCGTCGACGAAAACTTGAGGTCACGGACGGACGGACAGAC
>NW_025937747.1:0-43228 GCF_000764305.2 Hyalella azteca | reverse complement strand
GAGACGACCTCCACGAACTGCGTGTGACCGAGACGACCTCCACGAACTGCGTGTGACCGAGACGACCTCCACGAACTGCATGTGACCGAGACGACCTCCACGAACTGCGTGTGACCGAGACGACCTCCACGAACTGCGTGTGACCGAGACGACCTCCACGAACTGCGTGTGGCTGAGACGACCTCCATGAACTGCGTGTGACCGAGACAACCTCCACGAACTGCGTGTGACCGAGACGACCTCCACGAACTGCGTGTGGCTGCATAAGACAACCTTCACGAAATGCGTAGCGCGCTGAAGATATTATGCAATATAGAATATATTATGCAATATAGAATATATATATAACTGAAAAAACGATTTATTTAGCTTAGCACGACCTATTAATATTCTCGCTATCGGGGGGCGCATCTACGGAAACGGAAAAGTCTCCGGTATTTAGTACACGAGTTTAAATGTCCGTACCACATATTTATTTTTCAGTATATGTACAGGCACTTGAATCCATAAATATATATATTCTCTTGGCCACAAGAATATAACCTTAACGTTCGTTCTTAGGCAGAACGGAGGACTTTGTATACACGTTGGTACTGTTCATCCCACAGTAAGAAACACTTCTCTATCTTAACTTAACTGAAGTTACCGCATCTGTGATTAGCGAAATTACCACCCAATGCACTTGTGCAAACATGTTTTTTTACTATTTACGACCGACACACGAAAATAGTTCATTAGGATTGGTTCGAATTGCATTATATATGGTTCAATTTAATATTCTTCATACTTTAGATTATAGACTAAAATTCACTCAATCACGTATCATATTTGAGGTTATGGACTGCATCTTGATCATTGATCCTATAAACTAAAGTTGATCTTCGAGGTACTATTTATTAGCGGTCCACTTTCTCAACTCATAATTTTAATGATATTGCACAGGTGATAATCAAAGATGACGAACAGCTCGTATATTAATTTAGCACTGATTTCAGTCGTCACTTTCACGGCCAACTAATTAAAATGTATGTCGCAAAATTTAGCAATAGAGAGATTAATATCCCTTCAACGCATCGTGTCTACGGACAAAATTTGTTCACGGAACATGACATTTGAAATTACTGTTTGGATCCCCAAACTACTCCATTGTGAAAAAATGTTAACGATGAGATACAGGTTACGATGAAAAATGGAGGGCAATGTTATAACAATTGATTGTAATTGTAATCGACTTAGACCATAAATCGTACTCTTAAGCCATTGATGTTGTGTTTTAATATTTCGGTTTTTTCCATGGTTGTAACAATATTAAGGTTCATGGTTTGTATGACTGCATTCAGTTAGAGCAGCAACAGCACAACATCATCGAACTCTGCATTTTCTATTAAAATTACAGTCGCAATGACGCCATCAAATGTTTTTTTTCTGACGGTAGCTCATGTTTATCCACAAATTCGATTGATCAAGACCCCTTTCCACATAATAATGTTATGTATACAGCATTTTAATAGAGTAAATAAATAAAAACTTTTATTTTATTTTACTTTTAATAAAAGTTAAATAGAAATTAAATAGTTTTGGAAGATATTCGAACCTACTGTGCCTTTCATATGCAGCTGCTGCGGGCTACAGAAGGTGCAAACAAACAGCGATCTACCAGAGATTTACGGTAGGTGCAAGATCTGCCAGAGATTTACGGTAGGTGCAAGATCTGCCAGAGATTTACGGTAGGTGCAAGATCTGCCAGAGATTTACGGTAGGTGCAAGATCTGTCAGAGATTTACGGTAGGTGCAAGATCTGCCAGAGATTTACGGTAGGTGCATGCCCTCCATTGGCCACAGCAGCTGGTTCTGCTCGTTGTGCCCTCCATTGGCCAACACATCGGCGTCAAGACACCCTGGATACCACTAATTGCGATAGATAATAATATGCCCTCAAATAAGCTTTTGGAAATTTTCAAGTTTCATCTCACGTATAATGGTAGCCGGCGCTATAAGAAAAAATGACCATTTACCCGGATATGAGTTCAGTATCCTGTACAATTCATTTCTAATAAAATATTCATAAAAATTCATTAAAAATCGTTGTTTAAAACGTGAAATCAGTTATAGCATTATTTTGAATTCACATCCTCAATAGATTTTCTCAACTCTTAGTAACAGTTCTTACCAAATTCGATGTACATAATAAACAACATGAGTGTAGACGGTATTAGGGATACGGGAAAGTCTCCGGTATTTAGTACACGAATTTAAATGTCCATACCACATATTAATTTTCAGTATATGCATAGGCCCTTGACTCCATAAATATGTATATATTCTCTTGGTCACAAGAATATCACCTTCGTTCTTAAGTAGAACGGAGGACTTCGTAATCGTTGGTACTGTTTATCTCATAGTAAGAAACACTTTTCTATCTTAACTTAACTGAAGTTACCGCATCTGTGATTAGCGAAATTATCACTCAATGCACTTGTGCAAACATGTTTTTTTTAATATTTACGACCGACCTACAAAAATTGTCATCAAGAATGGTTCGAATTGCATTAATTATGGGTCAATTCAACCCCTATTCTTCATACTTTAGAGGATAGACTCAAATCCACTCAATCACGTCGCATACATTATGTTATAACTGCATTTTGATCATTGATCCCATAAACTGAAGTTGATCTTCGAGGAAGTATTCATTAGAAGTCCACTCTCGCAACTCATAGTTTTAATGATCTTGCACAGCAGATAATTAAAGATGAAGAAAAGCTAGTTTATTGGCACTGATTTCAGTTGTCACTTTCACTGCCAATCAATTAAAATCTACATCGCAATATTTATCAATAGAGAGATTAATATCCCTTCTATGCATCGTGTCTACGGACAAGATTTGTTTACGGAACATGACATTTGAAATTACTGTTTGGATACTCGACCTCCTCAATTGTCAACGATGAGAGACAGTTAAGGATTAAGATGGAAAGGCAATGCTATTACAATTGATAGTAATTGTAATAGACTTTGCAAAAAAATCATACTCTTAAGCCATTGATGTTGTGTTTTAATATTTCGGTTTTTTCAATGGTTAATCTTTAAGTTCATGGTTCGTATGGCTGCATTCAGTTAGAGCAGCAGCAGAATTACATCATCAAACTCTGCATCTTCTATCAAAATTACAGGGAGTAGCAGTTAGAATATAAATGTTTCGCTTCTAATGGCATTCTCCTGATGGTAGTTCTTATTTATCCACCGATTAGAGACCCATTTCCATATAATAATGCTATATATATATATACAGTATTTTAACCAAAGGTAAAATGGAAATTAAATGTTTTTGGAAGATATTCGAAGCTACTGTGCCTTTCATTTGCAGCTGCTGTGGGCTACGGTAGGTGCAAACAATCAGCTATCTGCCAGAGATTTACGGTTGATGCAAGATCTGCCAGAGATTTACAGTAGGTGCAAGATCTGCCAGAGATTACGGTAGGTGCAAGATCTGCCAGAGATTTACGGTAGGTGCAAGATCTGCCAGAGATTTACTGTAGGTGCAAGATCTGCCAGAGATTTACGGCAGGTGCAAGATCTGCCAGAGATTTACGGTAGGCGCAAGATCTGCCAGAGATTTACGGTAGGTGCAAGATCTGCCAGAGATTTATTCAAAGCTAACAAAAGTGCGTCTCGTGTGGCGCTGCAACGTCGCCAGCGTAAACAAGTTCCGTGTTTGATATTCGGGCTTGTAGAATCCGAAGAGAAGTAAAGATGCTCACCAAAGAGCCGGCACAAAAATCGGCAAAGAGCCGGCTAACCAAAAAGCCGGCACACGTGGCACAAAAATATTATAGTTCGCAGACGACACAAATACAACATTTTGCATCCACGCGTACCACAAGGAAAATTGTTAGGATTATCGGAAAATATAGCATCACAACGAAAATTATTTTAAATGACGGAAAAAAGTTTCATATCAGCTAGAAAAAATTGTCCAATATGTATGTTTAACGCTTAATAAGCCGAGATATAAAAATGGTGCTGCATAGAAATAAATTGATGCCAAAACAGTTCAATAAGAAATTAATTTATCCATTTATTATCATAATAATAAGTGGAATACGGTACTAATAATTATAACAATATTATTGTTATTACTTCACAACTGCGCAATATAGGCTTACAAAAAACACAGCAACCGAGTGAACAAAATGAGAAAGCACTCAGTTCGTACAGAAAAATGGGCCCGCCTCAGGATATGTTCGCCTTAGGGGCCTCGATGCAATTCCCTTTTCTATCCCAAACAATATCGGATTTTGGCGGCGATAATTCTGCAGCGCGCGGCCTGTTCCATCAAAATAGGAAATATTGCAGGCAAAGCGATCAGCTGCAGGAAATCGTCCTAGCTCTTGTTCTGCTCTGGGGCCATACTTTCAAAAAAAAGTTAAGAGTTCGTAAGTTCATCAGCCAATCATTGACGGCCTTTGAAGCAAAATCCACCAATCATTGACAAGAAAATGGAGCGTAAGTACTTACGTTCACTTAGCGAGTTTTGAAAGTATGGCCCGTGATCTTTAAAGCTCAGTCTGCACACATGAGCAACTTTAGCGCTTCTTTTGCACAGTTTTTTATGGATTTAAAGAAGAGGTTCGCGTGGGGCTGAACATCAGCGAGCATTGAGTGTCGATTGTGATTCTGTACTCTACGACAATTAACTGTCCGTAATATTCGTTCATAAAATTATTATTTTTTCAAACTTCTGGCATAGGATATTCAGCAAAACTGAACATTGATTGTTTTCATTAATTTCTTTTAGTTTGACAGCAATGAATCCCCTTGCATCGTTCGAGTAACAGCAAAAGAAATTGACTTTTTGCAAATAATATTGTCCTCGGTAAAATATAATGATTAATTTTATGAAAACTATTATGATAATCCAAAATAGATTTACGAGCAGGTTTGTTCAAGAACTCGATACTAATTAAAGTAATCAAGTATTATAAGTTAATAACAGCGACAACGCGCAAAATTTCAGTGAGCTCATCGATTTTTTCTTAGCTTTGCACAAAAAGATGTAAATAATGAACTTTCATAGTTATGAAACATTCATTCCGTTATTCAAAACCCGAATGTTGTACCAAGTTTCCATTTTAAATGATTTTTAAAATGGAAACTTTCATTTTTATTTCAGTCTCCCGACACAGCCATTTTACGGCAGGGATTTAAAAACGAGTCATCCCTTAAACTTTCAAGAGAAATCTGGAAAGTTTTGTTGGATATTTGAATGTTCTAGACCCATTAGATAAATTAGCGGCTACGAGAATATTAAAAAGCCACCCGTGAGACCACCATGGCACTTCCAACAAATGGTAGCGCGATACAAAATCTGAACAAAAATATAAATCCTTCAAAAACTGCATACATGATTTTGTGCAATGCATGGACTAAAAATTAAGTCAATTTTTAAACTATAGTCACAAATTAAGTAGAGAGAAATAAAAATGGAAAATAGGAATTTAACCATACAAAAAATAGACTTCATAGATGCTAAAAGTAGGAAATTAACGATGATGCTTCATAGATGCTTAAATCATTAATTAATTAATAAGATAACGAGGATAACGAGGTTCTGACTCATTTTTATCGGTTAACCACTCTCTTAGAAAATAAAATTTCCTAATTAAAATTTGTATCACAATAGTCACCAGAGCTGTCGTCATTATCTCTATAGAAATGTCGTCTCTGGCGTAACTCTAAACTGCTAGGAAAGTAAATATGAAGAATACATGTCCATCAAATGCATTGAACACGCAGGACAAGTGAACAGTGATTTAATTACGCAGGACAATTACCAGTAATTTAATAGTGTTATATAATATCTTTTAATAATGCTATATATGGCACGGATTAGGCATTGTCTCCATGTAAACCTCAGCATCCACAAACACAACGGTTCTGTGGTCTCTTCATGAGAAGGTTAACTAATAGATTTCATAAAAAAAACTTTACTCGGTAGCAAAAATTTAATGAAAAATCAAACAATAATCACAAATCACAATCTAATTCATGTCAATATCTATAAAACTATTGATTAATTATTAGTACATTTTCCTTCAAAGCAATTTTTACCGTGTAATAATTACGAATTTATTTAGTTGCACGAAAGTTTTTAACATGAAATAATTACGAATATATTTACTTGCACTCTAATCATTATTATGATGTAAGCAGCTTTCAATAAAAGCCCCTTAACGATGCTAGCTTCCATTGACGCTACCGAACGCTAATATAATTCCCCATAATCCAGATAATCAGCTATTGTAATTGAAAACGAATGCCTTATGGAATAACTTTCATGACAAGCTCAAAAAACATGAAATATTCATGCCTTTTATCGACGCATGAGAGGCGTTCAAGAGAAGATCAATAAACAAGTTAGTCTGAAAAATACATAGGGAAATTATTTATACATAAGCTATATTGCAACTTATTTTACATGTTCTGCAATGTTGAGGATTAATTTTCAAATCATAAATTGAACTGAGAACGTAATAATTACAACAATGAGAAATCCAGAGTTCATAATAAATCAATACTTGGCGTGCTAGTTTTCATTTATTTTGTTAACTATATACAAAACCCTTATTTTCCAAGCAAACAACATGAAAAAGAATCGCATTATAAAAGCGCTTTCTAAGACTCCGTACTACAGGATAAAGGATTCATCCTCGCTACAGGTCATAAATTTCCACACATGCACGGTGAATGTCCACAGCGAATGCAGTGATACACGGCCCAAGTTTTCAGTTATTTGATCTCAAGTCAAGTTTGTGATAGACGCTGCAAGCTGGCATGCGTAACAAGACTGAGTGCCTCTAGCGTGTCCTTAAATCTCCAGCCTCAGAAGCGCTCCGGCTGTTGTGGGGTTGCATGGACGCATCATCTCCAGCCTCAGATGCAGTGCTCCGGCTGTTGTAGGGTTGCATGGACGCATCATCTCCAGCCTCAGATGCAGTGCTCCGGCTGTTGTGGGGTTGCATGGACACATCACAAGTAAATCGAATAACTGCAGCAGTTCTTTTGACAGCCCAAGTCTTACATAGCTTATCGGCAATGCATAAATGAGCTACCTTCTCAAGCTGCAGAAATCGTATAAAGGAAACGAACAAGAATAAAGGAAAATTGGCAGCTTGTTTGTCTTGCAATGCCTTCCGCGATTTTTTTGTGGAGAAAATTTAAAATTGTGTACAAACAACAGTAAAATATTTAGCAGTGTAATTAATCACGATTCAGGCGACACTACATTTGACAAATTTTCAAGTATAAACTATTAACGATGAAGATAAAACCAGGTAATTTATTTAATAGAGAGCGTATATACATATTAATTCTAGGAGGAACTTTTATACCCCATTTTTTGGTAATACTCAGTTGAGTATTACCAAAATTTTGCAGATTCATTTCTGGTAGAAAACTTAATTGAGAAGCTCCTTGCTCCCATCCCCAGATATCATATCAAAGAGAATATCTATAACACCTAATTTGACTGATGATCCCGATAATAAAAATTAGGAGCAATGGTTCCTGTAATACTACCCTTGAATAATTAATACGTTACTTTCAGAGCGAGGCAAAGTCATAATGTTTACGAAAAGTTATTGAATACCAGGGTTAATAATTTTCAAATTAGAATCCAGATTTAAAGAGCGCACAAAAAATGAGCTAACTCTCACAGATCGAAGATTACGAGCAGCGGCAATGAGATGCAAGAGCTTCTCACGGCTGAAAGATGAGCGCAAGAGGTGCCGAAAAGCATGCAAATGTCACGTCAAATTTCTCTGCAAAAACATCGTCTGTGGTGTCGAAAACATCAAAGTCAGGTGCACGCTGGGCTGAGACTTGACGCGCAAACATGCAAGCATTTAGACATTAGACATGTTCAAGGTTCATTAAATGCATTACGGTTGAAATAAATGCACATCATAGAGCACAAAATCGGTAGGTTACGTAGGCCGGTACGGTGTTTAATTATAATAATTTTTACGGTAGTTTTGCTGGACATTGAAGGTTAAAATTATGAAAAATATGTAACGAGCTGTCGAGCCAATGCACTTCTGCACGCCTTATACCTAAAACACTTGATTAGAAAGAGGCCTAAAATTTAGATGTTAGCACTAGACAAGAAACCATACCGAGCTATAATTTTCATAGAAAGGAGAAATATTTAGTTCGTGTAAACAAACAAATCTTTCTATTCATAATGAATGAAAAATTTGTTTACATGCATTTCTGAAAAAAATTAAACACCTAAAGGCTATACGTAACAAAACAAAGGATTTTAGACAACACTAGCCGAAAAATGAGCCTCACTTTATCAGGCGAGAATTGGAATCATGGTATGATTAAATTCAATAATATACATTATGCGTGATTATGTCGGTCTTTGATTATGCGTGCGATAGTCGGTCAGTGTGTTCGAAGTGCGGCAATGAGATGCAAGAGCTTCTCACGGCTGAAAGATGAGCGCAGGAGGTGCCGAAAAGCATGCAAATGTCACGTCAAATTTCTCTGCAAAAAACATCGTCTGTGGCATCTTAGACATCAAATTTAAACGCTTTTTTCCTAGCGGAAGTAATCTTTGCCAAATAAATTATCGAAACTTGCTATAAATTATTTCTATTTTTAAATTTCAACAGAAAATTTCAAATTTCCTTCGAAGCTATCGGAGCAGTTCAACAAATTACCAGGTGCATGCTGGGCTGAGACTTGACGCGCAAACATGCAAGCATTTAGACATTAGACATATTCAAGGTTCATTAAATGCATTACGGTTAAAATGAATGCACATCATTAAAAACAAAATAATTTTTGCGGTAGCTTTTGCTGGACATGGAAGGCTAAAATTATGAAACATATGTGTCGAGCCAATGCACTTCTGCATGCCTTATACCTAAAACACTTGATTAGAAAGAGGCCTAAAATTTAGATGTTTACACTAGACAAGAAACCATACCGAGTTATCATTTTCATAGAAAGGAGAAATATTTAGTTCGTGTGAACAAACAAATCTTTCTATTCATAATGAATAAAAAATTTGTTTACATGCATTTCTGAAAAAATAAAAAACCAAAAGGCTATACTTAACAAAACAAAGGACTTGAGGCAACACGAGCCGAACAATTAGCCTCACTTTATCAGACGAGAATCGGAATCATGGTATGATTAGATTCATTATAGTCGTTACACTTCTTAAATAATATACATTATGCGTGATTATGTCGGTCTTTGATTATGCGTGCGATAGTCGGTCAGTGTGTTCGAAGACTTGTATCATGGATACCCCTCTCAAATCTTCAATATAAAAAATTCTGCGAAATACGACTTCAAAGTAAAACAAAACTCTAATTAAGTTATGTATTTTAACATCATCAAATTACATGGTACGATTTGCCTTGTGCTGCGTTGGGGGGATCTGTTATTTCAAGTCGTTATTCAATAGAAAGAAAAATTTCTTGTTGTTCTGCCGGCTAACTAATTAGAAAATTAAAATTGAAGCTCGTAAACTGAGAACTTTACTATTATTTTTACTCCACGGCAGTTTGAATAGCATCGAGTTCTTAACACATCAGAGTTGTAGCGGCCTAGTAAAATGCCTTATAAATAAAAAATAAACCTGTGTTATTTTAGTATTTACTGACACTTTTATTAGTTAGTATTTTCTTCTTTCGGGCTGATGAGGTTGCCAACGTTTGGCTGCATTTTTACCTGTTATCGTCTTCTAGAGTAAAGAAGATAATAGTTAGTAAAAAAGTGATAAGTAAATAGTAAAAAATGAAGTAGAAATACTCGTAGTTAAATAATACTTAAATACACAATAAGGAACGCTCTCACTTCTTTGATTTGACATACGCACTCATCTCGAGCGTGTCTCATTTCCATAAGCATTGCTTGCGCATTTAGTATCATTTTTAGCGCATTTTCTCGCTATGGAAAAAAGGCTTATTGTGCTCACCATGTCGGTCTGTCCGTCCGTCCGTCTGTCCGTCTGTCTGTCTGTCCGTCCGTGACTTCACGTTTTCGTCGACGAGAAAATGCGCTCTCTGTCACTCACTGCAGTGAGTACTGAGTTATATTTTTTTCTTGTATGTGCCTCAATTTTTTGCGATTTTCATTAATATATAATGCATCAGTATAGCTACGAATTTATTTACATTACATTACTCCTTGCATTACTTGGCTGAGTTTATCTTCAATATTTCTATGAATCACCGCAAAGTGAAATTATTCCGAATTTTGGGTTGAGTACTGGAAATTTTTCGACAATTTCATCAAGAATTACTATATTGGAATCCGTGGAATCCAACGTGTTTGTCTACACGTTGGATATAAACTCTCAAAAGAGGCATAAAAGTGAAATAAGGATCAGCTTTGGGTGGAAGATATGAGTGATTGAACTGACCAGTTTCCTGTCCCAAACAGTAAAACACTAAGGGTGTAGTGGAAAGAATGCAGATAAAAATTAAGGCTTAAAATTAGAATTGGTGACCAGCAATTAACAGTAAAGTAGACCTGAAGGGTAATTGGGATCATCGATACTTGGAATAATTTTTTTGATGCCGTGGCCGTTTTTTGTTCGTAATTTAAACTTGTTTTATTAAAATACAACTTTAAATAATGCCGATTTCTCACTTTATACCAGAAATACAAATTTCTGACAATATACCAGACAAGACAATATCAAGCATTCAAGCACAGACGACGATCTCTTATACCAAACAAGGATCTCAAAATAATAAAAATTCACTCGGAACATTCATCAATCACGGCGAATGTATTATAAAATTAAATGGGAAGTTAAAAAAATGATCGACGATACCCAAGTGCATCACGACACTGCACAACATATATATAGTGTTTTAGTTAGTATAGTGTTAGTTTAGTATGTATGTTTAATGGGCAATTCTTTCAATTAAATTCTGCGTAAAGAACAAGACTGAGCTTCCTTTAAAATTTTGGACGGGGAGGCGGGTTCGAAGATTAAAAGCGATTATATTGACTAGATCTCCACGAACTGCGTGAAGTTGAGGCGACCTTCAAGAACTGCGTGTGGCTGAGACGACCTCCACGAACTGCGTGTGACCGAGACGACCTCCACGAACTGCGTGTGACCGAGACGACCTCCACGAACTGCGTGTGGCTGCATAAGACAAGCTTCACGAAATGCGTAGCGCGCTGGAGATATTATACAATATAGAATATATTATGCAATATAGAATATATTAACTTCAATAACGATTTAGTTAGCTTTGCACATCTTATTAATATTCTCCTCGCAATTGGGGCGCATCTACGGAAACGGAAAAGTCTCCGGTATTTAGTACACGAGTTTAAATGTCCATACCACATATTTATTTTTCAGTATATGTACAGGCACTTGAATCCATAAATATATATTCTCTTGGCCACAAGAATATAACCTTGACGTTCTTAGGTAGAACGGAGGACTTTGTATACACATTGGTACTGTTTATCTCATAGTAAGAAACACTTCTCTATCTCAACTGAAGATAGAGAAAGAAATATAGAGAAGATAGAAATACTTAGATAGAGAAATTATCACTCAAAGCACTTGTACAAACATGATCTTTTTTAAATATGTACGCCCGACACACAAAAATAGTCATCAGGATTGGTTCGAATTGCATTATATATGGTTCAATTTAATATTCTTCGTACTTTAGATGATAGACTCAAATTCACACAATCACGTCGCATACTTGAGGTTATGGACTGCATTTTGATCATTGATCCTATAAACTGAAGTTGATCTTCGAAGTACTATTTATTAGCGGTCCACTTTCTCAACTCATAATTTTAATGATATTGCACAGGTGATAATTAAAGATGACGAAAAGCTCGTTTATTAGTTTGGCACTGATTGCAGTCGTCACCTTCACTGCCAACTAATTAAACTGTATGTCGCACAATTTATCAATAGAGAGATTAATATCTCTTCAATGCATCGTGTCTACGGACTAAATTTGTTTACGGAACATGCCACTTGAAATTACTGTTTGGATACTCAACCTCAAAAATTGTGAAAATTTGTCAACGATGAGAGACAGTTAAGGATTAAGATGGAAAGGCAATGCTATTACAATTGATAGTAATTGAAATCGACTTAGCAAGCAAATAAATCGTAGTCTTAAGCCATTGATGTTGTGTTTTAATATTTCGGTTTTTTCCATGGTTGTAACAATATTAAGGTTCATGGTTTGTATGACTGCATTCAGTTAGAGCAGCAACAGCACAACATCATCGAACTCTGCATTTTCTATTAAAATTACAGTCGCAATGACGCATTCAAATGTTTTTTTTTTCCGACGGTTTCATTAATATATAATGCATCAGTATAGCTACGAATTTATTTACATTACATTACTCCTTGCATTACTTGGCTGAGTTTATCTTCAATATTTCTATGAATCACCGAAAAGTGAAATTATTCCGAATTTTTGGTGGAGCACTCGAAATTTTTAACAATTTCATCAAGAAATACTATGATTTGAATCCGTGGACTGGAGGCCAAATCGTATGCGACATTATAATGGAACGAGGGCAATTGTTTCTGCGGGAGCATGCGGTAAAACTCAGTAAAATAAATCTTTAACAAAGAATTACCCTAAATTAGAAAACAATCTTTACGTACAGAGTTTGGGAAACCCGTATTTGATACCAGAACAACCTCACCTTAAGCAATAGGCCTAGTATATTATCACCCAAAAGCAATAAAGGTATAAGCTATGCTTCATACGACAGACGTAATTAGACTATAATAATGCGACTTCAAACTTGGAAACGATATGCTTTGCCTATACAAGTGCTTGAAGGGAAATATCATTGGAATTCAATAGAGAAGCTGCTCAGAAATAGTTATCAGGATATATTCTTTACTATGGCTTTGTTGATGCTTAATGTTACTTCTGCATTGGCTTGCCAAGCCTTAAACAATTTTGAGGTAGAATGATTGATGTATGATGTCACGAAAGCTTCGCTCCAAAAGCGCAAAAACTATTTATCGTGTTGATTTTCAACAGATATCAACTTCCGCACTTCCTGTGTGATTTTATTATTATCTTTTATTGTTTTGTTGCCGCATAATAAATAAAGAGACTATACTTTTATGCAGCCGGTGACGAACCTTTAGAAGCCCGAGCGAAATAGAATTTAATGGATCCAGACTTTAATTGGTTAAATTATACACAACGAATGATGACGAGTTCTTCTTTTGATGAATTTGGCAATTTTCATTCACGAATGCCATTTAAATGACATTCAATCTTCAACCGTCACTGAAAATAGCAAAACATTTTCCCATGCGTGCATTGGAATCAAATAATTATTTAGTAAATGAAATAATGAAAAACAGGAATTATGCTCAATTCGGTAGACTGTCAACAGTCAAGACCGACTCATGCCAACCACAAAAATGGAATACTGATAGCTTAGAAAATGCCTCTATAATTACACGAAAATTTCAGCCTTTTCATCTTATTTGATTACAGAATTTCCTGGGACACTATGTTCTCCAGCAATTTAATTTCTAACATAGAGCGAAAACATGAGGCATTTCACTCGCTTCCAGGCTCCTACGAGTGGGATATTTTGAACCAAGTTAATTAAGCTGACACTCGCGCTTCAACAATAAAAATTAATTGAAGTTATTTTCAGTATCCTGTTAATATACTGAGAGTTAATTTCTCAACGCTTCAAGATGGATGAAGCAAAATCATTCATTCTTCAGAAGGATGCGCCGAGGAAGCTCTTCCGATAATGAATTTTACAAAAATATATACTCTCAGTTCGTTTATAGGTGATTTGTGGCTAAATCATCTGTTTGGCTTGATCAAGCGGGCAACTCTTTCGTAGTGACACTATTATTGCTATGAACAAATTAGGCACATATGAATTGTCAAGACCAATGGGGGAAAATTGTATGCAACTCTGTCGCTTGCAAACATAATTATTTACAAAATACAGCGACGGAATGCACGGGCACAAGTGAGATTGACCCAGAGCTCATCAAAACTTGGAGGATACGTCCTGCCGGACGCTGCAAGAAAAAATATAACTCAGTACTCACTGCAGTGAGTGACTGAGAGCGCATTTTCTCGTCGACAAAAACGTGAAGTTACGAACAGACAGACAGACGGACAGACAGACAGACGGACAGACGGACATGGCGAGTACAATAGTGCATTTTTTCTATAAATGAGAAAATGCGCTAAAAACGCCTTCAGCATCAAACTCCCAAGATCAACACTTCGCTTGACGGGAACTCGCGACTCTCAGTGAACCGCGTCAGTCACGAGGACCACAAACTTAAAATTTATTGGCAAAACTCCTGAAATATTTCTTGGCCGGTAGACCCAGTGAGACTTGCGATGAAGAAAAAGTGCCGGCAAATTTACTCGGCTTAGATCGAATGGCTTGCTTCATTCCGAGCGCAACCTATTCAGATGCAGAATATACCGACGTATGCATTACATATGTATATGCAACCGACATCGGTATTACAGAAAATTTTATGGTTAAATTTATTTCTGTTTAGTATTCTGTACAATTCAGTTCTAATAAAATATTCACAAAATTAATTAAAAATCGTTGTTTAAAAAGTGAAATCAGTCATAGCATTATTTTGAATTAACTTCCTCAATAGATTTTCTCAAATCTTTGTAACAGTTTTTACCAAATTCGATTTACACAATAAACAAAAGGAGTGTAGACGGTATTAGGGACACGGAAAAGTCTCCGGTGTTTACTACACGAGTTTAAATGTCCATACCACATACTGTATTAATTTTCAGTATTTGTATAGACACTTGAATCCATAAATAAATATTCTCTTGGCCACAAGAATATAACCTTTGTTCTTGGATAGAACGGAGGACTTCGTATACACGTTGGTACTGTTTGTTTCACAGGAAGAAACACTTCTCTATCTTAACTTAACTGATGTTACATCATCTGCGATTAGCGAAATTATCACTCGATGCACTTGTACAAACATGTTTTTTTTTTATATTTACGACCGAAACACAAAAAGTGTCATCAGTAATGGTTTGAATTGCCTTTATTATAGTTCAATTTTACCCATATTCTTCATACTTTAGATGATAGACTGAAATTCACTCAATCACGTTGCATACTTGAGGTTATGGAATGCATTTTGATCATTGATCCTATAAACTGAAGTTGATCTTCGAGGAACTAGTCATTAGAAGCCCACTCTCGCAACTCATAGTTTTAATGATCCTGCACAGCAGATATTTAAAGATGACAAACAGCTTGTTTATTGGCACTGATTGCAGTCGTCACTTTCACTGCCAACTAATTAAAATCTACATTGTACAATTTATCAAAAGAGTTTAAAATCCCTTCAATGCTTCGTGTCTACGGACAAGATTTGTCCGTAAATTATTTTAAATGACGGAAAAAAGTTTATATCAGCTGTAAGAAATTGTCTAACAAGTATGCTTAACGCTTGATAAGCCGAGATATAAAAAATTGTTTTGCATTTTGATGACATAACAGTTCAATAACAAATTAATTTTTACATTTATTATCACTATAAAAATGGAATAGGTACTAATAATTATAAGAATATTATTATAATATTATTATTATTACTTCACACCTGCGCAATAGGCTAACAAAAAACACAGCAACCGAGTGAACAAAATGAGAAAAGCACTCAGTTCGTACAGAAAAATGGGCTCGCCTCAGGATATGTTCGCCTTAGGGACCTCGATGCAATTCCCTTTTCTATCCCAAACAATATCGGATTTTGGCGGCGATAATTCTGCAGCGCGCGGCCTGTTCCATCAAAATAGGAAATATTGCAGGCAAAGCGATCAGCTGCAGGAAATAGTCCTAGCTCTTGTTCTGCTCTGATCTTTAAAGCTCAGTCTGCACACATGATCAACTTTAGCGCTTCTTTGGCACAGTTTTTTATGGATTTAAAGAAGAGGTTCGCGCGGGGCTGAACATCAGCGAGCATTGAGTGTCGATTATGATTCTGTACTCTTTGACAATTATCTGTCAGTAATATTCATTCAAAGAACTATATTTTTCAAATTTCTGGAATAAGATATTTAGCAAAACTGAACCTTGATTGTTTCCATTGCTTTCTTCAACTTTGACAGTAATGAATCCCATTGCATCGTTCCAGTACCAGAAATAGAAAAAGACTTTTTGTAAATAATATTTTCCGCGGAAAAATATAATGATCAATTTTACGAAAAAGATTATGATGATCCAAAATAGATTTACGAGAAGGTTTGTTTAAAAACTCGATAATAATTAAAGTAATCAAGCATTAAAAGTTGTTATCAGCGACAACGCGCAAAATTTCAAAGAGCTTATCGACTTTTTCTTAGCTTTGCACAAAAAGATATAAATAATGAACTTCCATGGTTAAAAAACATAAATTCCATTATTCAAACCTCGAATGTTGTACCAAGTTTCCATCTTAAATTATTTAATTTTTATTTCAGTCTCCCGACACAGCCATTTTACGGCAGGGATTTAAAAACGAGTCATTAAAAACTTTACTCGGTAGCAAAAATTTAATAAAAAATTTAACAATAATCACAAATCACCATTTAATTTATATTAATATCTACAAAACAATTGATTAATTATTAGTATATTTTCTTTCACAATAATTTTTACCGTGTAATAATTACGAATATATTTAGCTGCACGACAGTTTATAACATAAAATAATTATGAATATATTTACTTGCACTCTAATTATTATAATGATGTAAGCTGCTTTCAATAAAAGCCCCTTAACGATGCTAGCTTCCATCGACGCTACCAAACGCTAATATAATTCCCCATAATCCAGATAATCAGCTATTGTAATTGAAAACGAATGCCTTATGGAATAACTTTCATGACAAGCTCAAAAATATGAAATATTCATGCCTTTTATCGACGCATGAGAGGCGTTCAATAGAAGATCAATAAACAAATAAGTCTGAAAATTACGTTGGAAATTATTAATATAATATATAAAATACCTTTAACCTTATTCTCCATGTTCTACAATGGTGAGGATTAATTTTAAAATTATAAATTGAACAGGGAATGCAATAATTAAAATAATCAGAAATACAGAGTTCATAATAAATCTATATTTTTATGTGCGAGTTTTCATTTATTTTGTTAACTATATACAGAAGTAGGTTTACAGAGGTTTACTTACTTTCCAAGTAAACAACATGTAAAAAAAATCCCCTTCGAGAAGCGCTTTCGCAGATTCCGTAATACAAGATAAAGGACTTACCCTCGCAACAGGTCATGAATTTCCACGGTGAATGTCCACAGCGAATGCAATGATACACGGCCCAAGTTTTCAGCTATTTGATATCAAGTCAAGTTTGTGATAGACGCTGCAAGCTGGCATGCGTAACAAGACTGAGTGCCTCTAGCGTGTCCTTAAATCTCCAGCTTCAGAAGTGCTCCGGCCGTTGTGGGGTTGCATGGACACATCATCTCCAGCCTCAGAAGTGCTCCGGCCGTTGTGGGGTTGCATGGACACATCACAAGTAAATCGAATAACTGCAACAGTTCTTTTGACAGTCCAAGTCGTACATAGCTTTTCTGCAATGCATAAATGAGCTACTTTCTCAAGCTGAAGAAATCGTAGAAAGGAAACGAACAAAAATAAAGGAAAATTGGCAGCTTGTTTGTCTTGCAATGCCTTCCGCGATTTTTTGTGGAGAAAATGTAAAATTGTGTACAAACAACAGTAAAATATTTAGCAGTGTAATATTAATCACGATTCAGGCGACACTACATTTGACAAATTTTCACGTATAAACTATTAATGATGAAGATAAAACCAGGTAATTTATTTAATAGAGAGCGTATATACATATTAATTCTAGGAGGAACTTTCATACTCCATTTTTTGGTAATACTCAGTTGAGTATTACCAAAATTTTGCAGATTCATTTCTGGTAGAAAACTTAATTGAGAAGCTCCTTGCTCCCATTCCCATATATCATATCGAAGAGGACATCAGTAACATCTAATTTGACTGATGATCCCGATAATAAAAATTGGTAGCAGTGGTTCCTGTAATACGCTTGAATAATTAATACGTTACTTCCAGAGCGCGGCGAAGACATAATGTTTGTGAAATGTTCTTGAATACCAAGGTTAATTTTTTTCAAAGTAGAATCCAGATTTAAAGAGCGCACAAAAAATGAGCTAACTCTCACAGATCGAAGATTACGAGCAGCGGCAATGAGATGCAAGAGCTTCTCACGGCTGAAAGATGAGCGCAGGAGGTGCCGAAAAGCATGCAAATGTCACGTCAAATTTCTCTGCACAAACATCGTCTGTGGCGTCGTAAACATAAGTCAGGTGCACGCTGGGCTGAGACTTGACGCGCAAACATGCATTTAGACATTAGGCATGTTCAAGGTTCATTAAATGCATTACGGTTGAAATACATGCACATCATAGAGCACAAAATCGGTACATTAAGTAGGCCGGTACGGTGTTTAATTATAATAATTTTTGCGATAGTTTTTGCTGGACATGGAAGGCTATAATTATGAAAAATATGTGTCGAGCCAATGCACTTCTGCACGCCTTATATCTAAAACACTTGATTAGAAAGAGGCATAAAATTTAGATGTTAACACTAGACAAGAAACCATACCGAGTAATCATTTTCATAGAAAGGAGAAATATTTAGTAAGGGTGAACAAACAAACCTATCTATTCATAATGAAGAAAAAATTTGTTCACATGTATTTCTGAAAAAAAATCAAATACCAAAAGGCTATACGTACCAAAACAAAGGACTTTAGACAACACGAGCCGAAAAATGAGCCTCACTTTATCAGACGAGAATTGGAATCATGGTGTGATTGAATTCATTATAGTCGTTACACTTCTTAAATAATATACATTATGCGTGATTATGTCGGTCTTTGATTATGCGTGCGATAGTGTGTGTGTTCGATATCTGTGTGTTCGAAGACTTGTATCATGGATACCCCATATATATGAGCTCCTCAGAACGTCCCAGTTAATTTCGAAGGCTTGTTTTAGATTGGTATCCATGCTACTGCATGTGCTGTTTCTTGGCCCCGCAAAAATTACTGTCCCTGTCAAAAACAGGTAAACCTGCTACAGGAATGCGGGCACAACCGGGGCACTAAAATAATCATATAAAAGTAATTAAATCAATTTCTTAACTTTCTCATGAATGTGTTGCAAATTTCTTAAGCATGCTTATTGGCATCCTTACAGTTGGACATGCATAAATAAGACGAAATTACTTGAAATTGCGAAGTCGATTTTAATGAAAATTACTGGTAGATGATTACAACAATCTCGCTCGAGTTTAAGATTCCATCACTGACAGATTATTGTATCACCCGATTTTTAGTAGTAAATTTCATGTTAATATCCAACATCAGACCCATAATATTGGAATAGAATTCAACGCGGTGAACGAAATTTAAAAAAAATAATAATTCGTAATAAATGTTGGAATAAATTTATGAGAAAATTCGTTATTTTACAACACTTCTCTTTAACTTCACTTCTTGTTTGTTTGTTTGCTTGTCTGTCTGCTACAAATATTGTGATCGAAATTTAATACACTTCTACTTATCCCATGGATCTGAAATTTTGCCCACTTGCGTAAAGTTGGAGACAATGCATGAATCAAATGGCAAATGAATGATTTTGAAAATTGAATTTTTTTTCAATATTAAAAAAATTGAAAAAATAATTTTGTCAGCTACAAATCTAATAACTGATATTTGACACACTGTTACCTGTCCAATTGATCTGAAATTTTGCACACTTGTTTGAAGTCGGAGGCAATGCATGAATAATCAATTGACAGAATAAATAATTTTGAAAAAAATTTTTATAGAATAAAAATTGAAAAATTTATTTTTTAATATACGAAAATAAAATGAGAAATTCATTGTACATCTTTACCTTTGGAGACACTGGATTCTTTAGAAATGTTGTCTTTAAAAAGTAATTTTTAAACGTATATTATTTTATTTTCGGTTATTGGGGAAAAAAGCGGGTTAACAATGGAACTGGCGTCCAATTATAGTCGAATCTTCTCGAGTCGTTTGGAACAATTTTCCGGGCCTTCTACCTTATTGAATTATGCATCGGCTGCACTCGGGACACCGTTGTAGTTTTTCTTCGGAAATAATAACAATATCTTTATTGGCTTTCCGGCCTAGAGCAGTTATCCTTAAATATACATGAAGTCGTCTAATTAATTGTAGATGCTTGAACAAGTGACGCTGGTTTAGTATTGCTGTGTATTTAATATTGTAAATGATGGGCGACATATTGTGTTGAATTTTTATCTCTAATGTGCTCCTAAAGAACATTTTAATTTTAGTACGTCAAATTGCTTACGAATTAATAATTTATAACTAAATACTTTCGAAAAAAGCGAGGAAACTGATGTTACGCGAACAAACATAATTTATACTTGCATACCATTGCATTATTCGCTTTCTAACTAACTTTAGAGCTAAACAGCTTAAAAATTCCTATATTCAAGCAAAGAAGTAGAGACAAAATTCATTTCAATTTTGCCAATATTATTAATAGAAAACAGGAATTTCCGAAATGTTATCACAGCTCAAAATACTTATTATTTAGAAAGTGCAGAATTATCCACCGCCTGATCCAAAAGCGCAGTTTTCGGAATCAAGAAACGCTTTAAAAAATTACTCCACTTGTGTGGTAATATGTTCAAAATATCAATTGCGTGATTTTGGGAAACCAACATTACAGAAGGTAAAAAAAGAAGCAAATCAAAAGATAAAAAGATCTTAGATGCGACTTAATATGGAGATTGTAGGGATCGAGCTATCAATAAGGATTTCTCAATGGTTAACAGAGCCAATACATAAGTAAAATTCCACATTTCATTTTTGATTTGGTGGCTAACCGACCATTGTTTATGTCTGCTGCAAATGCACTTCTTTTATGCAGGGGAAAAGGTATTCATTCAATTTCAATCCATCATTTCTTCGAAACTCCGACGTTAGACAAATTCCTTGACTAGCCAATTAATCTCTAATTGATAAGTTCTAAGATAGAAATTATAATTTTTACACGAACCAGATCTTCCCATATTTATATTCTTATCATTTTACATTTGGGCGGATGTTTTCGTGTTTTTTTCAGGCCACTCGCTTTTCATCAAAACAATTCCGCAAAAGTTTTAATCTCAAACTTAGGTCGGATCTTAGCAAGTTTCTAGAACGTCGCTAGAATGAAAAGTTACGACTGCAGTCAGCGGATATTGAGAGCATATTTTTCTCGAAGACCTGAACTTGACATTTTCACGCTGGATGAATTGGCCCTCGTGCTGAGATCTTTAGAAATGTCCGCGAAGCAACTTATTTCTACAGCACTTGTCGTTCTGTCGAGGTTGCTCGAGACTTGAGTTACCTGTAGACCCTCGTTGATCTTTGATACGTCAGCAGAAAATAATTTTGAAATATTTCTAACATTGTTCTTCTTTCGGCAAAATGTGGCATGCACAAATAAATAATTTACTCTGAAATGCATTATCCCCCAATATGTGTTGAAGTGTAGTTATGTCACAGTTTGCGTTCGATTTGAACGTGCCATGTCTAGTGTTCATTGATGAAGCATACAAATTGAGAAAAATCCGAACATCAATTGTTTAAGCTCACAATTTTTCTCATTATGGATTACTTGAAGCGAAATAAAAAAAATAAATTATATTAATTTCTTTCAGTAAGTATGTAAAAATGGTCACTCAAACTTTTGAGCTACAGCGGTTAGTATTTAGTAAATATAGATAGATATACATAGTGATACAAGATTATAGCTAGTGAAAGCGGGACAAAATAAATGTTTTGTAACGCTGGAATGTTCTTCATTCATTTTTCATTTTCTGTTTACACGGTCAAGACAGACGTAGAGTTCATGTGGATTCACTGTTATTCGAACCTTTTTTGTTCATAAGCACTTTCTGTTCCTGATGTCGTTCATACTTGTTCTTCATCAACTAAATTTTTAACGGTTTATTGCGGCGGGTGAGCCGAAGTCCTGCGAGTTTCTGTGTTGTCTTTTAATCGAACGGCCATAAATAAATAAATAACGTTTGGTTTTGATGCCACTTCTTCTGCATTTGAATCAATTCGATGATCGATACCAAAAACCAATTTCTAAACCTCCAGCGAGTTAAACTGATTGAATTTTCAACTATCGTTACCATCAGTTTAGTAGCGTTGGCAAATATGCTGTAATCTCCAGCAGCACCAACGTATTGCCACGTCGCAACATAGTCGCAGTAAATTCATGGACTAACGAGTATAGAACCTAACACTTTAAATGATCGTGATATCACTTTGACTTCTCTCTTACAGGAGAATAGGCTCATATTAATATCAATAAATATAGATGACTTATTTCCACATCTTACCTCAAGTTTAGAGACATAATGGCTAATAAATGTCTGACATTCCCGTGCTTGATCCTAAAATAAAATGAAAGGTAAGACCATTAACAATTATTTAGGGTACCTTTATGTCGTGTTCTATGGAAATGGATTGGATTACTATCCGAATTTATTCGATTCAAAGAGCAAGCATTAGTAAATTAACGACAATTAGAATCATAGTAGACGTTGAAGTTATAGAAATTATTGAGGTACAATTTCTATTGATACGTTCTTCTGTTTATAATATTACATTCTAAACTCAGCTTATCAAAAAAGACTCTGATGTAAATATTTAAAAAACAACTTTCACCACAAAACCGGTAAAATTTAAATGAATTTCTTCTCCCGCCCTAAATTCCCTGAGAACGTCATTCAATCTGAATAGAAACTTCGTATCCAATCTGTTCAATTTCAGGCTTGGCACCTTCGACTGACAGTGCGTAAAATTCTTTAATGATGAACTGGAATTTTCAACTGAGCGAGAAACTGTCCACAGGTGGCCTGAAGACGACTCAAATTAAGGAAGAATTGCAAAATTAGTATCTGGATCATGGCCACAGGTTGAGTTGAGATATAAAGATGATCAAGTCATTTTCAAATTTACCCATAATATGAAACATTACGAAAGTTTAAACGTGATGACAGTTGAAAGAAAAAGATATTTAATTTATGGAGCTTGTGCACTATTTCCCATTTCTCAATCATAAATAAAGTTAGCGAGCTCACATAGGGAAAATTTTTGATGGAAGCAAAGAAGACATCCACGTAGTTACGTAACAAAAGTTACGTAACTAAATCCAAAAAGTTACGTAACATGGATTTAAAAGTTACGTAACATGGATTTAACTAAATTTATCTATATCGACTATTGATGTACGTCATCAAGTCGATATTGATACATCATCAAATGTGGGCCATGTTTGTTACATTAGTGGATCGATTACTGAAGTCGCTCATGATAACGAAATTTTAACCCATGCATTTTAAATGAACTCAATTATTGACACAACCGTGCGGTCGCAACGCTGCAGCTCATTACTATCACTTGTGTCATCGGTGTCAGCCTCTATATCAATTTACGAGTACATAATCTATTGAGGGCGTCATGTCATTCAAATTTACTGAATAAAATTAAAAAAATTGTCACACACTGGAAAACTTATTAAATTTCAAAGATATTCATTGTAAAATTCTGATGAGGGCCTTTGACTTTCCAAGGAAAGCACTAGAAATCAAAATAAAGTACCATCCGAATCGGATAATGTAACACTTGATCATGTGACATACACCACTGCATCTGCATCCACATGTGACAAGCACCACTGCATCTGCATCCACGTGTTACAAGCACCACTGCATCTGCATCCACGTGTTACAAGCATCACTGCATTAGCATCCACATGCGACAAGCATCACTGCATCTGCATCCACATGCGACAAGCATCACTGCATCTGCATCCACATGTGACAAGCACCACTGCATCTGCAACCACATGCGACAAGCATCACTGCATCTGCATCCACATGCGACAAGCATCACTGCATCTGCATCCACATGCGACAAGCATCACTGCATCTGCATCCACACGTGACAAGCACCACTGCATTGTAGGTGCAAGATCTGCCAGAGATTTACGGTAGGTGCAAGATCTGCCAAAGATTTACGGTAGGTGCAAGATCTGCCAGAGATTTATTGTAGGTGCAAGATCTGCCAGAGATGTACAGTAGGTGCAAGATCTGCCAGAGATTTATTCAAAGCTAACAAAAGTGTGTCTAGTGTGGCGCTGTAACGTCGCCAGCGTAAACAAGTCTCGTGTTTGATATTCGGGCTTGTAGAATCCGAAGAGAAGTAAAGATGCTCACCAAAGAGCCGGGGTCTCACGTGGCACAAAAATATTATGGTACGCAAACGAGACAAATACAACATTTTGCATCCACACGTACCACAAGGAAAATTGTTAGTATTATCGGAAATTCTAGCATCACAACGAAAATTATTTTAAATGACGGAAAAAAGTTTTATATCATCTGGAAGAAATTGTCCAACATGTATTCTTAACGCTTGATAAGCCGAGGTATAAAAATGGTGCTGCATAGAAATAAATTGATGCCATAAGTTCAATAACAAATTGATTTTTCCACTGTTATTGCTTCACACCTGCGCAATAGGCTTTCTGCAGCGCGCGGCCTGTTCCATCAAAATAGGAAATATTGCAGGCAAAGCGATCAGCTGCAGGAAATCGTCCTAGCTCTTGTTCTGCTCTGATCTTTAAAGCTCAGTCTGCACACATGATCAACTTTAGCGCTTCTTTTGCACTGTTTTTATGGATTTAAAGAAGAGGTTCGCGCGGAGCTGAACATCAGCGAGCATTGAGTGTCGGATTCTGTACTCTCCGATAAATTTCTTTCCGTAATATTCATTCAAAAAACTATATTTTTCAAATTTCTGGAATAAGATATTTAGCAAAACTGAACCTTGATTATTTTCACTGCTTTCTTTAACTTTGACAGTAATGAATCCCATTGCATCGTTCGAGTAACAGCAAAAGAAAAAGACTTTTTGTAAATAATATTTTCCTCGGAAAAATATAATGATCAATTTTACGAAAAAGATTATGATGATCCAAAATAGATTTATGAGAAGTTTTGTTTAAAAATTCGATATTAATTAAAGTAATCAAGCATTAAAAGTTGTTATCAGCGACAACGCGCAAAATTTCAGAGAGTTTATAGACTTTTTCTTAGCTTTGCACAAAAAGACATAAATAATGAACTTCCACGGTTATAAAACATTCATTCCGTTATTCAAAACCCGAATGTTGTACCAAGTTTCCATTTTAAATTATTTTTAAAATGGAAACTTGCATTTTTATTTCAGTCTCCCGACACAGCCATTTTACGGCAGGGATTTAAAAACGAGTCATCCCTTAAACTTTCAAGAGAAATCTGGAAAGTTTTGAATGACGGTAGTGAGAAAAAATTGAGAAGAACGAGGTAGTCAGCTCGCTATTGAAATCATTTGCCTGGATGTGCTGGAAGGGAATGGATATTTGAATGTTCTAGACCCATTAGATAAATTAGCGGCTACGAGAATATTAAAAAGCCACCCGTGAGACCACCATGGCACTTCGAACAAATGGTAGCGCGATACAAAATCTTAAAAAATATAAATCCTTCAAAAATGCATACGTAACCTTTTGTGCAATGCATGGACTAAAAATTAAGTCAATTTTTGAACTATAGTCCCAAATTAAGTAGAGAGAAATGAAAATGGGAAAATTCAATCATACAAAAAAATAGACTCCATAGATGCTACAAGTAGGAAATTAAATATGATGCCTAAAACATGCCTAAATTATTAATTATTTAATAAGATTACGAGGTTTCACGATGATTCTGACTCATTTTTATCGGTTAACCATTCTCTTAGAAAATCAAAGTTCCTAATTAAAATTTGTACTTATCGCAATAGTTATACGAGCTGTCGTCATTATCTCTATAGAAATGTCGTCTCTGGCGTAACTCTAAACTGCTAGGAAAGTAAATATGAAAAATACATGTCCATCAAATGCATTGAACATATTAATTAACCGTTATTTAATCCTGTTATATAATATCTTTTAATATTGCTATATATGGCATGGATTAGGCTTTGTCTCCATGTAAACCTCAACATCCACGAACACAACGGTTCTGTGATCTTTCAATGAGAAGGTTAACTAATACATTCAGACTCCGTAATACAGGATAAAGGTTTTACCCTCGCAACAGGTCATGAATTTCCGTACACGGTGAATGTCCACAGCGAATGCAGTGATACACGGCCCAAGTTTTCAGTTATTTGATCTCAAGTCAAGTTTGTGATAGACGCTGCAAGCTGGCATGCGTAACAAGACTGAGTGCCTCTAGCGTGTCCTTAAATCTCCAGCCTCAGAAGTGCTCCGGCCGTTGTGGGGGTTGCATGGACGCATCACAAGTAAATCGAATAACTGCCGCAGTTCTTTTGACAGTCTATGACATACATAGCTTTTCGGCAATGCATAAATGCTACCTTCTCAAGCTGCAGAAATCGTAGAAAGGAAACGAACAAAAATAAAGGAAAATTGGCAGCTTGTTTGCCTTGTAATGGCTTCCACGGTTTTTTGTGGAAGAATTTAAAAATTGTGTACAAACAACAGTAAAATATTTAGCAGTGTAATTAATCACGATTCAGGTATCAAAACATTTGAAAATTCTCAAGTAGAAACTATGAATAATGAAAGTAATACCTGGCAATTTATTCATTGAGAGTGTATATACATATTAATTCTAGGAGGAACTTTTATACTCAATTTTTTGGTAATACTCAGTTGAGTATTACCAAAATTTTGCAGATTTATTTCTGGTATAAAACTTAATTGAGAAGCTCTTTGCTCTCATTCCCAGATATCATATCGAAGAGGACATCAATAACATCTAATCTTCAGTCAACATCTTTGACTGAAAAATTAAACTATACTTATTTCTTTCAGTATGTATGCAAAAATTATCACTCAAACTTTCGAGCTTCTACGGTTAGTATTGATACAAGATTATAGCTAGTGAAAGCGGAACAAAATGAATGTTTTATAACGCTGGAATGTTCATCATTCATTCATCATTTTCTCTTTATACGGTCAAGAGACACGTAGAGTTCATGTGGATTCACTGTTATTCGAATCTTTTTTGTTCATAAGCACTTTCTGTTCCTGATGTCGTTCATACTTGTTCTTCATCAACAAAATTGTTTACGGTTTATTGCGGCGGGTGGGCCGAAGTCCTGCGAGTTCTTGTGTTGCCTTTTAAACGAACGGTCATAAATAAATAAATAAATAACGTTTGGTTTTGATGCTACTTCTTCTTCATTTGAATCAAGTCAATGATCGATTCCAAAAACCAATTTCTAAACCTCAAGCGAGTTGAACTGCTTGAATTTTCAACTATCATTACCATCAGCTTAGTAGCGTTGGCAAATATGCTGAAATCTCCAGCGGCATCAACGTATTGCCACGTCGAAACATAGTCTCAGTAAATTCATGTACTAGCGAATATACGAGGCATGTTTTCAAAGTCAGGACCGCTTTGGACATACAAAGATATCGCAATAACTTTATTTTCAGCTTAATCTACTGCAATCTACTGACTGCACCTTAATATACTTTTTCTTATACTTATATACTTTAATATACACAATTTCCGTGAATACTGAGCCACTTGTCATAACGTGGCACCAGTTTTTGAATACCCTCCTGATAAAATTCTGCCGCCTGACTTGTTAACAACTGCATCACAAATGTTTTGACTTCGTTATCGTCTTGAAGATGCCGACCGCCCAGGTGTTTCTTCAAGTACAGTGTTATGCATTTGATGCAGTGTGATGCATTTGATGCAGAGTGATGCATCACACTGCACTTGATGCATCAAATGCATCGCACTGCTCTTGATGCATCAGATTCATCACACTGCACTCTTCATTTGTGATGTTCATTCGCTCTATTCGCAACCGAATAATCAATTAAACTAACAAATTACTTCTAACTAACAGTGGTGTTAGTTTAAGCACCCTAGTGTCTCTCGCTCTATTCGCAACAGAAGAATCAATTAAACTAACAAATTACTTCAGTTACCAAACAGTGGTGTTAGTTTAAGCACCCTAGTGTCTCTCGCTCTATTCGCAACAGAAGAATCAATTAAACTAACAAATTATTTCAGTTACCAAACAGTGGTGTTAGTTTAAGCACCCTAGTGTCTCTCGCTCTATTCGCAACAGAAGAATCAATTAAACNTGCAATAAAAATGTGACCATGAACGCCGGTCATGAAGAATAATTTCTCTTAACAAAATAAAAAAAATGTAAATGATCGATGAAAATTTCTAAGTAATGATTTCATGTTTCACAATGAACGTTGGAAATTAAACACGACTATATTTAACCAGAAAACACTGCATCATTGTCGAATGTGTACCAGGATTAATGTATAGGGTAAGAATTAAGTACACAATTTCTAAGGAAATTTTGTCTACACATTCATTTTATGGCTTCACTCAAAGTTCTATTAACCCTCAGGCTGAATGCATTTTATTGTTTATTATAAGAAGAATAAAATTTTTCGTGAACAAATATACATACTGTCTTAAGAAATAAGTTGATGCATAAAGATTTCCATACAGGCAGTAAAATGTCAACGTTGAGCTCAAGTATATTTTTCAATTTAAGCAAATTAAAGAATCTCTGAATGAACATTATTAAATATAAAAAAATGAAGCATCAAGGAGGTCTTGGAATGTCGGTCGCCGAGATCTAGAATCGCTCACCAGTCGTCTCAACAGCACTACGGAACATATTCACTGTTCGAATATTGTAATGGCCATGCGTAAATAAATATCGTTCATCAAATAGAAGACATTACGTGAAATACGAAAATATCTACACTTATACCAGGACTTAATCTTTTGTTTAATGTGTTAAAGGAACTAAGTCTGAGCATTAACTATTCAAGATCTATTATTCAGTTCAATAAATCGCTGAATCTTACTTGTTGTACGTCAGTATAGTAGTCACCCGTTAACGCGTGCAGGACAGAAATGAATTGCAGAGGAAGAGAAATTAATTCACTGGTTGAACATTAGTTTTTATCCTAGGTAAATAGTGGTCAAAATGGTTATGTGTCAATATGAATCACCGTGACAACCGTTTTCTCATTTCCCATTCATGACAATCAAACGTGGGCGAAAAAAGGTGTAGTAGCTCATACACTCGTCAAACTTTCAGGGATACCTTAGCGTGTTGGTCTGAAGTACACTCTTCGAAATAACGGTGAAGAAACGGTCTACCGGCGTCCTAGTGGCCGGCCGTTCAAGAATGAAAATAATTATTTTTGCAAATTTCCATGTGGTACGAAATTGGAAAATAAACGGCGACGGAGTGTTTAATATGCACGGTATTTATTTCACAGGCAGGTCACTGAAATGCCGGTCCGTATTACAGAGCTTTCTTCCGCACATTGTACAGTTCGATACAACGGAGTGATTGCTGAGCTGCTATTTCTGTGCTCAAGAAATAGTCTTATTGTGAACAGTGTGCCAGGTCGCAATATCATTACTGGCATTACTTGTACTGGCCAAGATAATATCCCTATTTTCCTTCCAAGTGAATAATTGCTATATAATTTGCCAGCTTTAAAATGTCAGAATGATTATTTCGGAAATCTTAAAAATCAGCATCACAGATCCTGCGACAGATTTCCTATAATTTACGACAAATCAAGATATATGGTGAAAAGATAGAAAGATCTATTTGTTTTTGTTGACGATATATAGTGGGATGAAAATGTGGACCATCTCATGACTCAGGAAAAATGAATCTTGATTAAATTTAATGAAATTTAGATCATAGGATAAGCTTGTATGATTTGGAACGTTTGAAACGTACTTAATTGCAACGGTGATAGTAACTTGGAGAACATAACCAATGAAACTTTTCACTTTTGACACAGAAATACAACATGAAACATCAACTAAGAAGCGAAATAATTTTCCGAAGTTTACAAACATTAAAAAAATTATAGGCATTCAAGCTACTGCAGTTTAAATTAATCGGCTACTTGGATCTTTTGTGGAAAAACATACATAGAAAATTCTTCTGCACGTCCTCACCACTAATACTAGAGCTAAACAATGCCGGTCGCAGTGAGTGGGATGCTTAATGATGAGCTATCATTGAACCATCACACTTCACTAACGAGGATCATTCAAATGCTAACCAGCGACTAATGAGAAGTGAACGACTAATGAGAAGTGATATGGGCGACGGTGATGACCATCACAGCGCCACAATGTTCGTACACAGCGCACTTATACGGGCGGAAAAAAATTGTAAAAAAGGCAACCGATAAAAAATGAACATGTTTTCGATTTTATTTTTTTACAGGTTCACCGACGAATTCATTAAAAAATTCAGTTTTGAGAAACAAATGTCAATATTTGAATGAACCTCGAATGAATGAAGAAAAACAAATTTGGATAACTGATCCCGTTGTTGTGCTGATAACATTTGCATTGTTATGGGAAAACAAAGAACAAATATTAAAAAAAATTTACTTCATTGCCAGCAGAAAACAAATAATAATTCTTATTAGTCGAGAGCCATTTAATTTGAATACTCGTACAACTTACGACCAACGCTAGACTTGAAAAAAAGCTAGAAGTTTGTCGCTGGAAACGAGAAACTTAATTGCTTTTTATTGAGAAATCATGAATTCACCCACCGAAGAATTCACCCATCACAACGCGTACAACTACACATCCGTTACGGGACGCTCTAATCCTATCACCTTAGACCAAAACAGAATAGGAAATAAACAAATGGTAATTCAATTAGGTAGAATGCGTAAATAATTTAAATAAATAATTTAATGGCACCAACCACAGTAATGTATTGTTTATGTAAAATTTGTAATATTTCAAAACTTCATCACGTGGATAAAATTTAGGATGCCACTGAATAATTCCCAAACTTTCATATTGACATCACATTAATATCTCTCCTATATTAATAACTCCCTCTGCAATTAACGAGGAAATTCACGGGTGTCAATTTCTTATTGGTCAATTTAAGGACCAATTTGCAAGACAAACAATAGGCATAGAACAGAATAACCTGGATATCAAATAAAAAACATGGTTACCGGTGAAACTTTTTCAAATATAACGAGAAAAACTATTTCCGAAATTTCTGGACTGCGGGAAAACATATAAACCGTGCAAAATAGAACTGTGACCATGGGGGTTCTAAACGTTCGCTTTCGGCAACCGAGCTTGGCTTGGCAGCGGGCGATTGTTTGATTTTGCCTTGGAAATTACCTTCTTCCGGGCAAAAACGTTTTGGTGGAAGTATTTCTCAGGGGAAAAGAAAATCCAGGCAGGTTTATTCTGTTTCATCTATTAAATTCAAAATATATATCGCCACCAATGCACTCGCCATCAAAAAACATGTCATATGAAATGCAAATAGCTAACAATAAAAAAATCTACGCATAGTTTGTAATTTAAATCCTATTTTTCCTTTTTCTAGTAATGGAATATTAGGTAGAAATATTTTATTCAACATTGATCCAGAGAGAAGAGAGTCGTTCAGCATAGCTTAACAAGTCACATATAAGGAAATGATTCATTGTGACGAGACAGTTCCAAACTGTGCATAACTGTCATCAACCAAGCCACTGGTCTCTTATGAATTGAAATTGGCAATTAATCTTTTAAGAGAATAAAATTCAGATTTGAATTTTGTACTATTTGACTCATTAAGGTGATGATTACAACATTAAGGTGATGGTTACATTAGTACAACATTTTCACATTTTCTGCACGCCATGAAAAAAACACTTGAAATTATCCAAGATTACATTTTGAAAACAAAAAACACTTTTAGGCTCAATATTTTACCAAAGTAAGAGTATCGTCCCTTATTTCTAAGAGCTTGAGCACTTCGAGTTCTACTCAAACAGAATTTTCCTGGCTATCTTAATTTGAATCACCGCGTACTCAACTGCTAAATCAAAATATACGAGCGAAGAGGAGCATCCTGGAATTTGTTCAACGGGACCGAATAAGAAGTAGTCATATTTCTGAGACGGAAGATCAAAAGTAAGTACAAGTATTCAGCGCTACCATAATGCAGCGTCGTCGCAGTCTTTAATTTATTGATGAGCATACGCCATCATCGTCTTATATTATTGAGGCGAAAATTGGCTCCGTTTCCATCTTCTTTGCGCGATTCTGGGCTCGGTAAGACAAGAAGTGCGTCTCGCTTCTGATGACAGGAAATTATGTCTGACGACCTCATAACTTCTTCCTCAAGGAATTTCTTTAGTCATCTAACCAGCAAGTTTCTGTTTGTGTAGAAAAAGTCCGGGTACAATATTGGCGTTAAATGACTACCAATCAAATAGACACCGAGAAAATTTACGAGAAATCTGATCATGCGACGATTTCTCCCATAAGAGCGTCGTGAGTGGGAAGTTTTTTCATCTTTATTCATATTTCTGATTCAAAGAACTTCATCGCAGTTCAAATCTGAGGGATAGCATACCTGACATTTAGAAAGTTTCAAAATTTGTAAAACACAAATACGCTAATCGATTCAATATATGTATATCTCACGTGACACCAATGGCGCATCGCGTCTCCGATAATAAATTTGCCCTCTCAATTGCAGCGAATTGAGCGTTCTCAATAATAAATTATCAGTCGCAACCAAAAAAATTTCGAATTTCTGAAATATGATATATTAAAGAAAATGTAATTGCCATGTGACAATAATTTAATCTACGGAGTCTCAATGAATTTAGGAAGTAAGGGTATAATGGCAACTTGGTATGTGTTAGCTATATGGTAGATTATGTAGTCTATTTAGGCTTATGCCTATGTAAGTCAATTGGTATCTGGAGTAAACTTATTTATTGTTAGATGGTTTAGGAGAGTGCAAATGCGAGGGTGCAGGCAAAGAAACTTGTAACGGATTTATTTTTTAGTGGGGAGGGTATGATGGGGGGGGGGGATTCGCGCTAACGCATTTGGTGCGGAAGGAAAACCTGGGTAGCCAGGGTGACGTAAACCAAAACTGGATTAATAATCCACTAGAATGTATGATCCTTGTCGTGTTTAGCAAATAAATTACACTTGTGACTTGATACGGTGATATACACACAACAGTGATCAGGATCCTGATAAAACTATATAGTAGCTCTTGAGATATAAGTATATAATAACGTGATAAAGAAGGAGAAAAAATATGTTTAAATTGATCCCAAATGATGAAAATACATTTATAATGCATCAAGTGTAATAGAAAATTACAAAAGAGTTCACCACAACGAAGGATATAAATTTAATAAATGTTTGTCAACCTTTTGGTCAAGATGTACAGCGAGGCTATAACTCATTGCACTCGACAGCGGAATTTTAAGATGCTGTCACAGTAAATCTACGAGATTCTGGCGCGGTTATTGGTGTTGAAAATGTTTTATTGTATGTAAGACAAGCAAGAATCCACGATGGAACAAACATTGTTCTAATAAACACAGCAGAAATTCGTTATTCGCTTAAAAACATACAAATTTCAGCACGTTTTCTTTGTTAAAATTTAACACTTTTGCTGCTTAGCATAATTTTGCTTAAATGAATATTGCAAAATAATTCAATAAACATTAGATACGTTACACGTCGGGAAAAACTCGAAAATGAAGATTCATTATACAAAATTTTTAATCAATGTTCCATGAACTTAACAATAACAATTTTTACACGGCGAAAATCATCCCACATGCTTGAATTAAACCTTATCTCTTTTATTCTTCTGAAGTTTCGTGGAGGAACAATAAAATAGCGGTTACGGCCCTGTGAAGGTTAGATTTTTCGTATTAGTATTTCTCAGGCAATGACTTTTACGAATTGCCATTCCCAGTCCTAATAAAGTATTTTGTAATGCGATGCCTTATGCTGAAACTCGAACTTGTAAGTGAGATTCTCAAAATAAAATATTTAATAAATTTAACTAAGCTTTGTAAAATAAAGTCTATTATAGATAAGGTAGTGATGTTAAAGAGACGAAGAACAACAACGCGTAAATATTGAACAATAAATATCCTACACAGGCACTTGGATCTTCGGACCTATTCAATCGAGTGGTTGAACACCGTGAAGCAGACTTACGAAAAAATTAATCTTTCCACGATCATTTACGCGTTCTACGGCAACTTCACTCTTTTTACCGCTTGATGTGCCCCGAACAAAAGGCCTTCATCTCGCGCCAACATGGATCTCGCTTTACAATTGGCGACTGCGTCTTCTATTATGCAGGCCCTAAAAACTGCCATTGACTGCAGCAAAATTGCTCGATGTGAACAAAACCTTCTTTTGCTTGCTGCTTTAGTCCAATATTTCAAGTCGAAATTGAGATTGTGTCTGTGTTCGCGTACGGAAATAAGAGTTGAGAAATCGATTCGTCAGGACGGTTGCAAATCTTAGTAGTGCTGGGAGCGTAACAATAATTTTAAATAGAATATGTATGTTAGATTAAAGTATATAATTTAAAATTTGGACGACTGCTATCGTAATCTGATTTCATTATTAGAAGCCACAAGTAATAAGTTTATCAGCAATTTTACTATTATTTGTTAGGATCAATTATTTTCATTGAAGCTCCTCAAAGTAGACATGCTATTATGTCCCAAACTGAAGTAGGGGAAGAGATTGTGAACGTGGGATACCGAATGGGTTTGAAGATTAAATATGATGCCGATGGTATTAATCAACTTTATATAGACGAAATATAGTCAGTCTAAAGTACCGCAACTTGAGAGTTAATAGTTGTAGCTAAAACAATTCATTATGATCCGGGAACCATTTTAAATTTTGCAGATTAGCTTTCTTCGACACATTCAAGAATGCACGCAGGAGCAATATTGATAGCAACTAAATGCGGAGTGAAGCGTTCTCACAGACTGAAAAATGCGTTTTGAACAGCCTCATACTTTAAAGAAGTTCATAAGCAACATACTCATAATTCTAAGAAGTTTCGAAAAAATAAATAATGAATGAAACAAGAAGTATCGTAATGTTGCATAAAAAGTTTTGATGATTTGGAGTTTGGTCAAAAATAATGTACGAGATGATTTGAAATAAATTATTTGTTAGAAGCTCGATGAAAACTAACTCTTAATGATTTCCCTCTTCAATAGGACGATTCATTCGATGAATTCTGACAAATTAGAAATGACTAAGATTAAATTAAAATAAAAAACATAACATTTAATTTACCAATAACACAACAAAAACTGAAAGATCAGCAAATTTTAATCACCCAAGTGATTAAAATGTTATATGTTATATGTTATAAAAATTTTATGGACCGAAGACTGTGAGGTCTTCGGTCCATACCATGCCTGGTTATACGATCAAGTCCGGCTATTACAGTCAGAGAAGGTAAACATTATTGATTAATTATGTTCATTTGGGTGTATTGCACAAACAGAGAAATCATCAGAAGGAATAATAATAGAGAGTGAATAATTGAATTGTGATGATTGCAGGTCTCAGACAATGATTCCCAATTCACCATTCCTACTTGATCATTTTTCCTTCGCCTGATTAGGAAGCGACTAACCTCTCAGATCAAGTCGATGTTAAAAGAAGCACATAGATTTCGAATAAAAAATAATAAAAACAATTCTCGATCATCCGTTCTATCATTTACCTCGTCCCCAAATATTGAGAAGGGTTTCATCTTCATTTTCGTTGTCACACAATCATTCATCAAATTGGGTCTTTCGCAAAAAAAATAACGAGAACTTAAGAAGCTCGCCTCCTACGCCACGAAGGACTGACAGTCGCACACAAATCGTCCTAACGCAATCACTGGCTGCAAAGACTGAATCTTAAGGCCATTCTAATTTGGTTAGTTTTCGAATTCTAGCGTTGACTGAGTCAGAGAAAATCATGAAAGATAAAAAATTTAATTCTATCCGCTAAGAGAAAATACGATTGAAATCATGATTCATTTATCCAGAATAATTCGTTCACCATTTAAATAAACTGATTAATTAATACTGGGACTGGTTTCATTTGATAAATTAACACTTTCCGAGCATGGTAAAGATTGTTTTACTTTCTATAAAATGTATGGATTTCTCTCCATTTTTGGCCAAATTGATGATATTTCAGCTAACCTACATGTAAAAGTTTCTAATAAACTTTCAACAGTCGAAAAAAGTCAAAGGTACATATTCATTTCAGATGAAGTTTTGCGAGAATTCACACTGACTAAGAAGTCATTACAGTTTAGGAATAGACAGATATTTACATTTAAAACATCCATTCTGATGATATTTTCCGCCATTTTGGGACTTTCTTGACCCTCCTTTAGAATAAATAATTACTCATCATAATTCATCAGCTTCACAGCTCCCGTTTTGCGTTAGCCGAAACTTCAACACAAAAATATTGTCCTTATGTGATTGTTCTTCACTAACTCAACTCATCTTCTCTAAGTGAATATCAACGAGAAAAGCAACGCTAATGAACAGGGTAACAAGTTGTGTAATCAAAATAACAATTTTTGGCAATTCCTAGCTGCTGTTATTTTAATAATACTTAAGTAGCCTCAACAAGCCGGCTTAATGAATGCTATCTTCATTAAATATAATTAGGAACGCATTTGCTGATTACTTCAGAGCGGCTAATTTGTTTGCGCATATTTTATGATATAAAATCTTCATAATTGCTGGCCATATATACGTGAAATTTTCTTCCATGATTAATAAGAGGGAGTTCGTATATATTGTGCCCTACATGACCGAGTTGAAATTATTTCTATAAATCAGGCTTTACTTCAGCAGCGCGTCGTAAGCTCGTATTTTATTGGGTTTGGTGTCACGTTTTACACATAATTCAGCTCTGGTTGATCATGGGTAATTCATAATTCAGCTCAGGTTGCTGATGAGTAATCAACATACAGTACGTACTTCAAAATTTTTGGTATATGGCATGGATATTTGTAATTTCGGAGGATACTGCTTTTTAATGGTGGTGAGTCAACATGGAAAAATCGAATAAACTTTCCAGTATCTGAACGAGAAAATGTTTCGAGAAACATTTCGATAATTGATTATTTGATATAGAAAATCTTTGGTTCTTCCATTTTAGCTCATAAACGATGCCTAAGTATTTTGAAAAATATACAGTTCAATTTAACTTGTTTAATAAATTCTAAGTCATATGCAGACAGCAAAATATCCGAAGCATCATACTGAAGAAATATCGATCGCTAATTGTTAAACTCGAGTTCGGCAATAGTTTTGGTTTTTCGGCCATATAAAAACATAATTCAATAGCGAACGGAAAACTCAATGAACAAGTCTAAATGAGATTGATGTCCTCTTTCAGTAACCCTCTCGTCTGAAAATATATTGGGAATTACATATTCGTTTGAACTTAAAATTATGCGGCAGAATTTCCCTAAAGCCTTCTTATCCGACAGATTTAGAAAGGAGTTTTGATCTGACCAATCAGGTCAGTGAATCTTAGCATCGCGTGCGATTTGTCTTTCAGCCCCTTGAGCCACTCACAAAATATGTATTATAATATTTACAGAATCAACTCATCATCGTTTAAATTATATTAAACGATTCCAAGCTGGTTCTCATGAATAAACTTTGTTTGTAGTCTCAAGCACATATGTCTCAGTTTCCACAATAAAAATGTTCACAAATGAAAAATTATTTGTCAGTCCCGCAGGACTGACAAAATAAAAAAAAAACGAGCAGAAGNCAGGAGAAGAAAAAAGAAGAAAAGAAGTCGCGATTTCGTACTCACAAATTGGAATATGAGGTGAGACTCTATGCAAATAATTCGTCAGTACTTGACAGCAAAGTCGGCAAACGAGCTCGGCATACAATGATTCATGAGACTAAAGATGTAATAAAATATACTAATATAATAACTACTGCAATGCACTGCAACATAAAATAATATGCACTGAAATTTCGAGAGAAAAAGCGGATATTGTTTCGATGAGCTCTCTTAAAAAATTTGGTGAGGAGCAAATCATATTTATGTCGATTTATGGTAGGTTGCAAAATTGATGTCAGTATTAAGAATACAAATGCTCAAGTTGAGTCAATTTAGTGCGTTGATTAATACGAGCATGTAAGTTGGATAAGATTGACGACATTCCTCAAGAAGAATCTTTGCATCCATTATACCATTTAAAAATACCTTATGTTTTAATTCTTTCTCATCAGTTACTGAAACACTATTTTTCCTATGATATATAAAAATAAAGAAAAAGCATAAATAAATCAACAATAATTAATGTACATAAATACCGCTAAAAGTACTTATTAACATTATATTTCTTGTTTCTCAAAATTTGTTTTCAGATGTGGAGCAAAGAGGTTTAATTCCGCACACGCTTGCGTCAATGAAGATAATACACATTGTATAGCGCAGGTGAAATACTTTTTTCGCGTCCTAAGATTTTTAGCGCACTTTCTCATTTATGGAAGAAAGGCTCTATTGTGATCGTCATGTCCGTCCGTCTGTCTGTTTGCGACTTCACATTTTCGTCGACGAGAAAGTGAACTCTCTGTCACTCACTGCAGTGAATACTGAGTTATATTTTTTCTTCATTTTATCGTTCCTCCACATCATGGAACGCACGCAATGGTTACTAGGGTCCGGTACGACAGCTCCATGTTAAATCGCCCCATGCAGGCATTCTCGAACCATTTCTGTGACGCTCTGATTGTGCAATTCATCAGACCAGTAGCGAACGATGGTCTCCGGCACTGCCATTAAATGACGCGCATCTGAGATTCTTGAACCGTGAATATAATCAATGGCACAGCGACGAAAAGGTACAAAATCTCAAAATATTATGAGAGTTTTCGAGCAGTAACTCAAGTATTGATATAAAACTCTGAGTATAAAATCGCACGTATAGATGGGTGAAAAAAACTCCGCTAAACTCTAGGGTTGCAAATTATTCAATACAAAAGCATTTCTCTAGAATAGAGTAGAAGTGTCGGCACTGAAGAAATAGGCCCATAGCCTGTTGCCGATTCTTCTAGATTCTAGATTCAGATTCTAGTCGAATCTGTCCACTGAACTGATTTTCTTTGGATCAATATAGGAAAAAAACAAGTATTTTCTGGAAATCAGCCGTCAAAATGCAATCTTCACATATTCAATTTTAATTATAATGAATTTATGAACCTTGAATTGCATTCAAATTGCACTGCTGAAAGTTCAGACACGAATAAATTGTTACCGATCCAATTAATTTGAATCAATTATCCAAATATTCGAAAAAATCGATTAGCTATTGAGCTTATTTCTTCTACGCTTTGCTACAGAGTCGTTACCGTTATTACCGTTATGTCCGAAATATTTTTTTTGCAAGGTATACAACAAACCTATAAACCAATACGTGATTTTTCAGCTTCTTCCTGGAAGTTCAGCGGCGGTATCAACAACCGAAAAATGAAACTCAACCAACCAAAGTTAAAACGAAATTGCAATGCCCTCGCTACTCGCACAGCGGCATCCGTGACTCGTAAACTCTTTTGAGACTCACGGACGAAAATGAACTCGAATTTTGGCTGCCGAAATTAGATCAAGACACCGTCGCCAAATGCGAGGAAGAACTGTGAAATTGTACGTACAGTTTGGTTAGTTACCAACAGAAGATTTTTGGAAGTAAATTTAAGGGAAGTACGTAGATGTGCGTTACCTATGTATATCAGGAAAACACGGGATACTTAACTATAGGGAATCGTGACCTCTTAAACTTAGCCCAGTTGAGTTGGATGAGGCATGGAATCAGATATAAATATCTTCTGATTTTTACGACTTTAAAACGATGAAGCAACTAGTCGTCCGACCACAAAACTCTGACATTGCAAAAAAGAACTAATAATTTCAATCTTGTCAGTAAAATTGCCAATATTGTTATATAAATTGACATGTAAATAAATTTGATAGAAATTAATCTAAATTGTTATAAAAGCCTTAGAATTTTGCGTTAAAAACCATTCATCGGTCCTTATTCCACTAATAAAAATAAAATTTTCGATCACATCTGGATTCGACATTTTAGACATTTTTGAAATACGAGATATAAATAATGGACAAATTCCTTCTTTAGTCATGAAAATTTACAAATGTTCATCAAGGAACATTCGTACATTATTCCCCGCAAAATCCCAGTATATACGAATAACGGATGAACTGCACGGCAAGCTGGTGAAAATGAGACCTTCTATAATATGATTCACTATCGAGTCTCCGAATCGATCAACGTGCATAAAATTTATCTCTTCACTTCATCCCGAACCTCACATTGACAGCGTGCAAAACGTTGAAGCATAAATATGAATCATATTAAAAGTAATATCCGTTAGAAAAAATACTGATTTGCTAGCAGTCAGTAAAATTCGTTTAATCAAACATTGAAAATTTTCACGTGAAACGATCTTGGTCGAAATCATCAAAAACCAACATGAATTGACAATATCTCATCATTCACTGTTCGCAATTTAATATCGCAAATGACCTTAGTATTTGCACTCATATTATTTTCTTATTACACCACTGATTAAATTGGACAACTATTTTCGCACCGCAAAAATCCCAGCGGGAAAACAGCTGTGAAAAATAAGGGTTGATTGCGCGGTGACATTTTCACGAAACGTAATTAGCAAACATATTCTTAGCGTAACGATTTTCTACATGATTTAACTTTTGTGGCTGAACGTGTGGAAAACATCGTTGCATTTACATTACTCTCAGAGGCGCTCTTTTTTAATTAGCAAACGTAATTAGCAAACATATTCTTAGCGTAACGTTTTTCTACATGATTTAAGTTTTCTGGCTGAACGTGTGGAAAATATCGTTGCATTTACATTACTCTCAGAGGCGCTCTTTTCAGCGCCCAGCAGCTCAGGCGGCCATAGAATTTTACGGCGCGGCTGAAAGCCTCACAAAGTCGTCGTTTTCGGCAACAAAATGTAGCAAAAATCGGTAACAAAATGTGGCTTTGTTACCTGTTCAGGCGCGGGGAATTAAATAAGTAGAACTTTTACATTTTCAAAGTGCACGTCTAAAATTATTTTGTGAAAATTTGAGGAGCTGAATTCGGTTGCATTTAATCAAGGTAATCGTGTGGTTTGCAGATATGATTCAGATAAATTAAAGTTGAGCATTATTTCAAAATGAATATATGGCAGATTTTCAAACAAATTTTCTATTGAGAAAATTTAAGTGTGAACAAAAATAAGTGACTTCATAATTTGTAACTTGGCATTGATTTTCATTGAACAACTGTATCCGAGCAACAAAACAAAATAATCGAAAGTATACGAGAACAGCCTAATTATTCTTGATTATACAAACAAAACCATTATTTCTATGCACTACACAATTAGATATTTCAGTAATATTCTTGATCGTTACAAACGTTTTTAATAATTTAGCTGTATCAAGTCTTAGTAACTCAAGCAGCAATAGCATCTATTTTGAACACCGTCAACTAGTTAACCAGCGTGTCAGTAATGAAAGATCACTGAAAATCGTTATAAATTCACGAAAAGGTAGAAGGTTTCGACGATAATTTTTTTTTAAATAATAAACAGTTAATAGCTATTTTTACGAAGCTGATCGCAAATTGTCTGCCCGCAGAACTAGTGAAAATGGGAGATCACTGAAATCTTCTGTGAGCAAAAACCAAGACGTTAACGAACAGTTACAGTAGCAAAAAAATTCATCATAGATGGCAATAGCGCGGTAAGTCTGAAGTCTGCACAAGAGATAAAAATAAAAGACATCCAGCCTATCCCAGCATGGTTCGCCCATGAACAATGCTGCTGGTAACGCAAAGTGACATGGCTCATTTGAAAGAAATTTAGGAAGCACAATTTATAACTCACTTATAATGATGAAGTCATATTTTTTAAATTAGCAAATACTTTAGCGACTGAGAAAATAAGGTTCAGTTGGATTGCATTCAAGTTGGTTATTAGCTCAATCACAGTGAGACACATCAGATCTAACATTCATGTGCAACAGTTGAGACTATATTGTAGTATCACTTACAGGCAAGGAGTTCCAACTTTTATGTTCATAATTTCAGTTTTGTTCAAATTGCAATAGATTTTCAGGTAATTTCTTCCGTTATTTTGGAAACCAAATAGTACTCATGAAACAGAACAAAACGATCAGAAAATACGAAAACAGCTTACAGTATTCTTCAAAAAACCGGCGAAATATACTTTCCTAGAACTTCATTTTAAATATTTCAGGAATAAGACCTACACAAGAGAACACATTTTATGCAAAAAATTTAGAAAAAATAAGTTTGAAGTAAAACAGCTTATTATAGCAAGTAATAGGCAAATGTTTTAATTTTGGATTTCTGTATGACGGCCCAGCCGCGAGACGGCTTTGTGAATTGATCGAAGAGTTGAAATAGAGATTGAAGCCGAGTTCAAAATTGATGTCATGCCTCGTAAGATTATATTTTCAGAATGATTAAACATGGAAAGATTAAATGATTACTTTTAAAATGCCTCTCTGCATGAATAGATTTAAACCGGCCTAAAATGCCGGCTGGAGTTTCGAAACATATTTTCAAGATTTCTGATTCACTAGGAAGTTATATTTATATTATATAACCATACCAAAAGTTCTGACGATATTTCTTTCGTTTCAATTAACTTGTATCCTATTCACACCATGCGCCGTTAAGTCTTAAGATTTTCTGACTCACTAGTAAGTTATATTTATATTATATAACCATACCAAAAGTTCTGACGATATTTCTTTCGTTTCAATTAATTTGTATCCTATTCACACCATGCGCCGTTAAGTCTTAAGATTTTCTGACTCACTAGGAAGTTATATTTATATTATATAACCATACCAAAAGTTCTGACGATATTTCTTTCGTTTCAATTAATTTGTATCCTATTCACGCCATACGCCGTAGAGTCTTAAGAGCTGGCGCTGGACATATAAAAGCTGACACAAACTACTGTGAGAAATTATTATTCCTCACCATCTATTTGTATATATTTTGAGTTTTCGTTATTGAATTAAATCCGTTTTTCTGAATTCATTAGTAGATGT
>NW_025937746.1:0-394 GCF_000764305.2 Hyalella azteca | reverse complement strand
GACTTGTCTGTCTAATGAGGCTGACTTGTCTGTCTAATGAGGCTGACTTGTCTGTCTAATGAGGCGGACTTGTCTGTCTAATGAGACAGACTTGTTTATCAAATGAGACAGATTTGACTGTCTAATGAGGCAGACTTGTCTGTCTAATGAGGCAGACTTGTCTGTCTAATAAGGCGGACTTGTCTGTTTAATGAGGCAGACTTGTCTGTCTAATGAGGCAGACTTGCCTGTCTAATGAGACAGACTTGTCCGTTTAATGAGGCAGACTGGTCTGTCTAATGAGGCAGACTGGTTTGTCTAATGAGGCAGACTTGTCTGTCTAATGAGGCGGACTGGTTTGTCTAATGAGGCAGACAAGCTAATTCAACGCGACATTTACGAGTAACTATGTATA
>NW_025937745.1:453629-472988 GCF_000764305.2 Hyalella azteca | reverse complement strand
CAGCACCACAGCACCACAGCACCACAGCACCACAGCACCACAGCACCACAGCACCACAGCACCTGCATAGTCATGCGGGAAGCTCTTCAAAGCCACAGCACGACGAGTCTCGTTCTCAGCACGACCGTCCAGCAGCAGCACGTAGTGCTGTAGCATTCGTACTGACACCACAGCAGCTTCCTGCAGCATTAAAACCATAGCAGCAACCATTGTAATAATTACACTCATTTTAAATAACCACAGTTTAGAAAAGAATAAAAATAGGCAAATATATTTTAAAAGTGATAAATATTTTGTAAAATAGGCTAATTGATGTTGAAAAAAGAATTTTTTAAAACCATGCTGATTTACTGTTGGAACGAGCAATTATTTACATTAACAAATAAAAAAATATGCAAATATGCAACAAAACCTTGTAAAATTTAACAAAATATGCAAATATGCAACAAAACCTTGTAAAATTTGTTATTCATAAGCCAGCTCCGATGGCGACGTAGCTTGGCCGCTTCAGTCGCGAAGGTCTTCGGCGTCTGAGGGCTTGTGAGGGCGAGGGCAGGGCACAAGATGAGGGTACGGCTCCACGCACGGAACGAGGGTAAAGCTGAGGTTAAATCCGAGGGTAATTATAGGAGTATATTAGAGGGTATGTTCGAGGGCAATTATAAAAGTATTCGAAGTATATACACGAGTATATCCGAGGTTAATTATAAGAGTATATTCGAGGATATGTTCGAGGGCAATTATAAAAGTATTCGAAGTATATACACACGAGTATATCCGAGGGTAAACATAAGAGTAAATTCGAGGGCAATTATAAGAGTACATTCGAGGCTATATACACGAGTATATTTGAGGGTAAATATAAGAGTATATTCGAGGGTACGTCCGAGGATAAATATAATAGTATGCCATATGGTATATAGGAGAGTTATATACGAGGCGGCAGGGTGAGAGTGGAAGGATTAATAAGCGGTGATATAAAATTGCTCTAAAATTTTAAATTCATTATTAAAATTGCGGCCATCAGATATAATAATTAGAACGATCGACACGTTAGGTGATCAATGATTATGCCAATTAATGTTTCATTCCATCTTTCTCCTGCTTTCTTATTTACAATTTTGAATCACAACGTTTACAAGTCGGTCATATTTCTACTCACTAAAAAATCGCTTTATGCGACATTTTCGGAAGTCGCCAGAGAAACTCGTGTCGTGTTCCGGCATTTTGGTAACGGGTCTACGACGTCTTGGGAGGGGTGAGTGTTCTGCGTCTGGGGTGACTTCTGCGTCTGGGATGACTGCAGCGTCTGGGATGACTGCAGCGTCTGGGGTGACTGCAGCGTCTGGGGTGACTGCAGCGTCTGCTCCAAGACCTTGCATAACATTTTCCGGTAAGCAACGTTCGGCACTCGTGTCGTAAATATTGTCTTTTTCAGCCAAAGATCGTCTTGGTACCTTTGGACGTGCCCCAAGACCGATGGCATGACCCTCTGTTATTGTTTGTTGTGCTTCTAGAACTTCAGGGCACACTTGTTGTTTTCGTCGAAGATCAGCAGGAACTGAGTGGTCGTCAACTCGCCCTGCTGTAACAGGATCAACTTGAGATCCCACTTCTGGCGCAGCAGAGCCTTCTACGATCTTGATTAGCCTTCCTTCATTCGCCTTCGAACTTTTATCCACCTGGAAATAAAACCGGTCACTTAGACATTTATTATTAGGCTTGAATTTTTTCTGAAAAGGAATTTCGGATGAACTAATCGAGAAAAATTTATAAATTATTATGGGAAAGTACCATGAATGAAACTTAATCAACTTTATCAACAGTGCAGAATGGCGCTGATGGACATGTAAGGGCTAAGATATGATGAGAAATTTTCGGACAGTAGAGATGTTGAGATGTTGGCAGTACAATCTAATAACGACATCATCAATATTTACACTCACGTGGTTCCTTGTTCTCTCATATAACTAACCTTCATCAGCTCGACATTTTCGTAAACGTGGAACCGGGATCTACTGGTTGAAGAAAAACCTTGTTCGGATGTGACGAAGCTTTGGCCAGACGGAAAATTATTTTGGCCAGATGGAAAATTATTTTTGCGAGACTTTGGAGAAATTACGTCAAACCACGCCAGTTTTCGAGGAGACTTGGGCTGCGCGGGATCGTATTTCTGCCGACGACGCACAAATGTGCGCAAATAATCGCGGTCGCCAAGATCTACGGAGCTCAACTGATCGAAAACTCCAGGTACGTTCGGCGACCGTGAAGCTGATGCTTGCATGCCAGAAGGAACATCAGTTCCTGAAGTAGAATCCTGACTAAACTCATCGCTCGATAATACTCGATATCGACCTGAACGGCTTGATGATACTCGAAATCGACCTGAACGTCTTGAAGGGAAAGTCGGTCCATGTTGCGATGACCGTGTCGAAGGAATATGAAGTTGTCCGGAGATTTTCGTTTTTCTCGTAGAAGGGAGTGGATTTCGATCAGATTCGTTTGTTGGGGAGAGTTGGGGATATCTGCTTTGAATTCCCCTGTTAGGGAAAGGGATGGCCGGTGTTGGTATTGTCAAACGGTGACCAGATTCGTACGATGGCGAAAGCGGATGATGATCAGATGCATCCATTGACGGACGACCATATTGATATCCAGACTCTGAATACGAGGCAGAATCCCAGTTCGTGTATTCCACGTCCGAACATAACCCCGATGGACTCGGACGAAGAGAAGTAGGTTTACAATACTCAGAGGCGATGCGTTGTTGAAGACCTTTGGGAGGAAGGGGAAGAACGTTCGGCATTTTTCCATAGTCGTCTGGGGTTTGTGTACGCCTGCGAGCTTCTTCATTTTCCTGGTACGCGCTCTGACGCCTGTGTCTCTCGCGCATACGCGCGAGACCAATTTTTGGGTCTTCGGGTCCAAAACCTCGGACAGGCTGCGGAGGGACAGAACCTGGAGTCGGGCTATTCAGACAAACAGGATCGCACAAACTTCTTGAGCCAAACGAGTGGATCCCATGAGCTTCGGGTGGACTTGTGTGACAAGTCCGAGAGGGACTGTGGGGACGAACTTTGGGGTGAATGAGGAGAGAATCACTGAAGGGAATAAAGCTATGAGCGCCATGTGGACTGATGCTATGAGCGCCATGTGGACTGATGCTATGAGCGCCATGTGGACTGATGCTATGAGCGCCATGTGGACTGATGTACCCAGCATCACCCAGCATCACCCAACATCACCCAGCATCACCCAACATCACCCAGCATCACCCAGCATCACCCAGCATCACCCAACATCACCCAACATCACCCAGCATCACCCAACATCACCCAGCATCACCCAACATCACCCAACATCACCCAACATCACCCAACATCACCCAACATCACCCAGCATTACTCACGGAATATATTGTTCTGCAAGATGCCACTGAACATCCCCGTACGTATGGCTCTATGCTTGCGCCATGTTGACATGTAGGACTCCTTGACTATATCCCTGAACATGAAGTTGATATGAAGGATGAAGTATATCCTGCCTATGGTCCAGCAGGTCATGGTGTAGCTGTAGTACTTCTTCATGTCGCGGGTCTCAGGATAATAGTTATGTAGGGCTCGTTGTGTTAATTGCTGGAGCTGGACGTAACATAACGCTTTTCCCAGGCTGTGAAAATAATTAAATTTTAAAGAATATGAAATTCAGGGAATTGCATTTTAATTAGATTAATGAGCATTTATAATTTTTGTGCTAGTTGATCTAATATTTTGATAATATCGTCATGAAACTAAGTTTCATGTTTACGCAGCGAACTTAGCGTTTTTTCGTTCACATACAACAAATTGAAAGCGCGTAACACCATCAGTGTTTTTCGCTTGAATCCATGTAACAACTTTCATCGAGTTTATTGCACAGAAATTTTTTAAATTAATGCTCCAAAATGTATGCGGTTTTTTATTGAAAAAAATTCATTTATATACATTCAACAAAATCTGTGGAGTTTAACGACCAAGTATAACTAAATCCTGGGCTCCAGAATCCGTTGAGGTTTTCGTCAAGTAATGCTATAATTTGTTTACAAATCTTTTTAGTTAAATTATCGCCGTTTCCATAAGAACCTCTTATGAACCCCCGTTATTTTGCGGCGCACAAACAGCGTTAAGTTTATAAAAAACTCTGCTGTGGGATTGTACCAACTGCAAATCAATCTATCTTATTGAGCACGGGTTTTCCTCCTACGTAAGTGCTAGATATCTAAACCCTTACTTCAAAGAATCAACGAATGACAGAATACGTATTCCGACAATATTCGTTATCAATTTTGGCTATAAAAATACATCAACTTAAAGAATATCAACAATATCACATGAACACTTTAATCCTCCTGTAGTCTTTGGGGCAAAATGACCCGTAAATCCTGTCCGTACAGGATATAGGATTTCTCTGGACATAACCTGATGGTTATATCCTCTGGACCTAAGGCACACCCCGAAAATTAAAACTACAGGAGGTTCAATAGCAATTGCAATTTTAAGAAGACATTTGACTACATTTACTTACTCGTGTATTGAGAGGTTCCACTCTGCAAGTCTGTGGAATGTGAGGAAGGCGATCTGTAGGACCTCTGCAGCGATCCTTTGAACAGGACTTAGGAGGATGCAGATGTCGGTGAACACAGGCTTGAAGAATCTGTCTAGTGCTGCAGAGAAGGGAGAGCATGTCATGTGACTTAATCTGTCATTAGGGCCTTAATAAGTAGACTGGGCATATAGGCCCCAAGGCCGGGGGAAGGGGTATGTAAGTCCGGGGGAAGTCGTTAGGGTCTTAAGAAGTAGGCTGAGTATACCTGTTAATTGGTCGTTAGGCTCTTAATAAGTAGGATGAGTATATCTGTTAATTAGTCGTTAGGGTCTTAATAAGTAGGATGAGTATATCTGTTAATTAGTCGTTAGGGTCTTAATAANTAGGTAATGGATAAGTAGGTAATGGATAAGTAGGTAATGGATAAGTAGGTAATGGATAAGTAGGTAATGGATAAGTAGGTAATGGATAAGTAGGTAATGGATAAGTAGGTAATGGATAAGTAGGTAATGGATAAGTAGGTAATGGATAAGTAGGTAATGGATAAGTAGGTAATGGATAAGTAGGTAATGGATAAGTAGGTAATGGATAAGTAGGTAATGGATAAGTAGGTAATGGATAAGTAGGTAATGGATAAGTAGGTAATGGATAAGTAGGTAATGGATAAGTAGGTAATGGATAAGTAGGTAATGGATAAGTAGGTAATGGATAAGTAGGTAATGGATAAGTAGGTAATGGATAAGTAGGTAATGGATAAGTAGGTAATGGATAAGTAGGTAATGGATAAGTAGGTAATGGATAAGTAGGTAATGGATAAGTAGGTAATGGATAAGTAGGTAATGGATAAGTAGGTAATGGATAAGTAGGTAATGGATAAGTAGGTAATGGATAAGTAGGTAATGGATAAGTAGGTAATGGATAAGTAGGTAATGGATAAGTAGGTAATGGATAAGTAGGTAATGGATAAGTAGGTAATGGATAAGTAGGTAATGGATAAGTAGGTAATGGATAAGTAGGTAATGGATAAGTAGGTAATGGATAAGTAGGTAATGGATAAGTAGGTAATGGATAAGTAGGTAATGGATAAGTAGGTAATGGATAAGTAGGTAATGGATAAGTAGGTAATGGATAAGTAGGTAATGGATAAGTAGGTAATGGATAAGTAGGTAATGGATAAGTAGGTAATGGATAAATAGGTAATGGATAAGTAGGTAATGGACAAGTAAGGTAATGGACAAGTAAGGTAATGGACAAGCAAGGTAATTGACAAGCAAGGTAATGAACAAGTTAGGGAATGGACAAGTAAGGTAATGGACAAGCAAGATAATGGACACGTAAGGTAATGGATAAGTAAAGTAATAGACAAGTAAGGTAATTGACAAGCAAGATAATGGACAAGCAAGATAATGGACAAGTAAGGTAATGGATAAGTAAGGTAATGGCCACAACATGGCTGCTCACGTGGCACGTCCTGTGTGTGGATGGACGGATAGACCAGCATGTCGGCAGGCTTGACCATCTCGAAGACCTCCGTGGCCTGAAGGATAGAGACGTAAAATACTTTCTCGTCTTCATTTTCAAACAGGTTTTCTTCCAGGTCTTCAGACGGATTTTCATCCGAGTCTTCAGACGGATTTTCATCCGAGTCTTCAGACGGATTTTCTTCCAGATTTTCCACCGAGTCGTTGACAGAGTTGTTGCCTGAGTCGTTGCCTGAATTTTTGCCAGGGTTGTTGCCTGGGTTGTTGCCTGGGTTGTTGCCTGAATTTTTGCCAGGGTTGTTGCCAGGGTTGTTGCCTGGGTTGTTGCCTGGGTTGTTGCCTGGGTTGTTGCCCGGGTTGTTGCCTGAGTTGTCATCAGTGTCGTGGTCATAAGGCATGCGTAGCACGCACCGAACTGTTGATTTAAGTTCCTTAAGAACCACGTCCAATGTAGCCGCGCTCTCGTGGAACCCTGGGAAACTGGGGAAACATTTACGGTTGCTAAAAATAACGACAGTAATGAAAAATTTCACGATCATGACTAGTATATAAAATAATGCATAAACTGAATAATTGTTTAATTTTTCAAGAGGAAACATTCGTTTAGATAATATTTTCATTCCAGCAACGTCCAAAAAATACATAAGCTGGAAAAATTGCATTATTTTACGAAAAAAATATTCATTAATAATTCTACTTCATTCCATCACCTAATTTTGCTAATGAAGTATGTGACCTAATTTTGTTAATGTAATAATAATATATATGTATGACCTTTGCACAGGACAACTTATACACAACTACCTTGATACAAGCCTAATTATTTTTATGAACAAGATTCAGTCTTGCAGGTAATGAAGGTTTCATCTCATTTAAGACATTCGGATTAATATCAAATTATCAATCGCAGTATAGTTCAATGATTCAATAAATAAATCATAAAGAAAAGACTTACAATAAAAAGTCGCCTAGTCCGGAGCACCATTTGCCTGCAAAAGAAAAGTGGAAGCATTAGAAGTGCAATATTAGAGCATTAGAAGAAAAATATAATAGAGTTGGAAGGGGAATATTATAGTTTTAAAAGTGCAATATGATTCTCCAGTATCACCACACGGCTTAAACGTACGATAGCGAAAATGCACGGTACAAATAGCACGCCACAAATGCACGGCACAAATTCACGGTACAAATTCACGGCACAAATGCACGGCACAAATTCACGGTACAAATTCACGGCACAAATGCACGGCACAAATGCACGGTACAAATGCACGGCACAAATGCACGGTACAAATAGCACGGCACAAATGCACGGTACAAATTTCTGTAGACATTTTCGGCTTCTCTGTAGACATTTTAAGCTTCTCTGTAGACATTTTAACCTTCTCTGTAGACATTTTAAGCTTCTCTGTAGACATTTTTGGCTTCTCTGTAGACATTTTCGGTTTCTCTGTAGACATTTTCGGTTTCTCTGTAGACATTTTCGGTTTCTCTGTAGACATTTTCGGCTTCTCTGCAGACATTTTCGGCTTTTCTGCAGACATTTTCGGCTTCTCTGCAGACATTTTCGGCTTCTCTGCAGACATTTTTGGTTTCTCTGCTGACATTTTCGGCATCTCTGCAGGCATTTTCGACTTTTCTGCGGACGTTTTCGGCGTATTTGCAGACGTTTTCGGCGTATTTGCAGACGTTTTCGGCGTATTTGCAGACGTTTTCGGCGTATTTGCAGACGTTTTCGGCGTATTAGCAGAAGTTTTCGGCTTTTCTGCTGCCATGACCGATCTCTCAGCACTCATTTTTGGCTTCAGAATAGACGTTTTCGGCTTCTCAGCAGTCTTTTCCGGCTGTTGAGTAGACATTTCTGGCTGCTGAACAGACATTTCTGGCTGTTGAACGGACATTTCTGGCTGTTGAACAGACATTTCTGGCTGTTGAACAGACATTTCTGGCTGTTGAACAGACATTTCTGGCTGTTGAACAGACATTTCCATCTTTTGAGCAGACATTCCAGGCTGTTGAGCTGACATTCCGGGCTGTTGAGCCGACATTTCTGGCTTCTGCGCAGACCTTTTTGGCTTTTGAGCAGACAGAATCTTTGGATCGATAGTCACCAGCCACTTAATAAACGTTCACAATTTACCGTCTCCTGTAACTTCATCCACGATAGGTATATCAATTTAGTCAACGCATCAAAATCAGCGACATGCACGATACTTGCCTTTCTGCCTGCAAAAAAATTCACTAATTTAACATCCAGAAAGTATAACTCAGTGATTTACAATTTAAAAGCGATTACATTTAAATATCATGAGCAGACGTTGGCAAAGCCACAACGTGCATATCAAGCTTGTACGAATTCCTGTCAAATATCTCAACAGATTTGGCAAGCAACTGAAGTAAATCCCAGGCTCACGTTCTTGTACCTACGTTACGAAGCCGGAGGGACACTTATTTTTTACGTTTTTTAGATGCCGCTGTTGCATTATTCGTGTGCTATGACCTACTTGAGGTGGTCAATGAGATGTTAGATTAGCATGGACATGGTGGCTAATGAGAAGAAGGGTAGCATACATGGCCAATAATTCGTTGGGTTAGCTTGGTTATGGCTGCAAATGAGAAGATAGGAAGCATAGATGGCCAATAAGAAGTTAGGTTAGCTTGGCTATGGTTGCAAATGAGAAGATAGGAAGCATAAATGGCCAATAAGAAGTTAGGTTAGCTTGGCTATGGTTGCAAATGAGAAGCTAGGTTAGCATGGCTACGGTGGCAATGAGAAGCTAAGTTAGCTTGAGTTTGGTGGCAAATGAGAAGATAAGTTGGCATGGCTTATGTGGCAAACGAAAATCTAGGTTAGCATCAGTATAGTGACCAAGAGAAGCTAGGTTAGCATGGCTACGATGACAAATGAGAAGATAGGTTAGCATGGCTTTCGTTACCAATGAGAAGCTAGGTTTGCATTAGCATAGTGGCCAATGAAAAGCTAGGTTAGCACCGGCATAGTGATCAATGAGAAGCTAGGTTTGCATCAACATAGTGGCCAATGAAAAGCTAGGTTAGCACCGGCATAGTGATCAATGAGAAGCTAGGTTTGCATCAGCATAGTGGCCAATGAAAGGCTAGGTTAGCACCGACATAGTGATCAATGAGAAGCTATGTTTGCATGGACTTGACTACCAATGAGAAGCTAGGTTAGCACAGCTAGCGCGGCCAATGAGTAGTGAAATCTAATTCGCTACCAAAGAAAGATTTCTTTCACTTTCTCCACCATCGGGAACGCAGCGCTACTAAAAGGCTTACGGTGGAACATGGAATTCTGGCGGGCCCGGGGTGGAATTCTAAGTGGAACTTGGTTGAGCATTTTCACCCAGTTTCGCAGGATAGTCTCTCTTAAGTTAAGAGAAGCCATAAAAATGAGAACTCTATCAAGTTCTCACACAGAAACAAAATTCATTTGAGGAATCCAAGTGTATTTTTATACAACTATGTAGCGTGCATCTTATCAAATTTTCAGGCCCAAAATTCCACCTCCAACTCTCATTATATCAGTCGATATTATAGGCTTTCAATTCGCTTAGTGTATAATCGAAAAGTATGGACAGGCTTTAATGCATCAGCACACAATTACATAGAAAAAACACTTTTCAGAAAAGAATAAGAACAAAAGAAGATCCTAATGAAGATTTTTTCACCCTTTTGATAAAGAATCAGCGTTACATTGAAAACCACAAAACGAGAAGCTACTCTTACCTAACACCTGAAACTACTGATGAAAAATTTATTCATCACTATAGCACAGTTCCAAATTGTTACCATCACTATTAGTTTCCATTCTTTATCCTGAAATCTGCGAGCATTTTGGATTAACGATACAATAATTTGAAAGCGGTAGAAAATATCAGCAAAAATACAAATGAACGTGACGGAGCTTTTATACAACGTTTAGACTAACTGTTCAGGAGCATAAATTGCTTCGCTTACCGTTAGTGAAGATTAGCCTGGATTTCAATATATTAATCTTACCAAAAATTTTACAATGTTAGGAGGAAGGTCAGAATTATATTCAATCGAGATATTGCGCAGTTTTCAATGTCTTTCATTAAGTTTGAAATTCATTTACTCAAGATTATATAAATTAAATGTTTCTTTGACAGATTAGGGGTTTACCGCTCTTTTGAATCGAACGTACGTTCACTTGTGGTCTCTATGACTGCTTGATGTCTGTATGCCTATATATATAACCACCTGTTGAAGATAATGATGACATGGCAACTCTGGTCAGGTGCCAATTACCTCAAGATAAGAATTGTAATTTAAATAGTTGAAATCACCGGTTGGCCTTGGCTTTTTGATTTTTGGTGTTACAAATATTTTTTGGATGGCAATTTTCATCGTGATTCAACGTAGATGGTTTTGTGCGACTACGATCAATTTTATATGAGAAACTTTTTTTAACAGTCACGTCTACTTTCCACTAGAAAATAATTAATATTTCTGTAAACTTATTATGAATGTGAGAAAGAAACTTTTCCCCTGATATATATTAACGAGGTGGCGGAGAGTTCATGATGGAAGCCGTGAGTTGAGGTTTCAAAACCCTTCTAGCTGTGAAAATCTTGCGATGTCTGGAATCGGCGATAGGCTAAACCAGACGAAATCTTATGAGGCAGCCATGGAACACTCAGAACCGTTTTTCTCATATTTGGATTCGTGACTTGTAATGTCAGCATCTCTCATTCTGATCTTCGTGAAGGTAGCAGAGCAATAGAGGCAGCAGAAATGACTTAATTTAAGCCGGGCAGAGCTTTTGAGAGGCCCCTAATGCAGACATGACGGCCTCATACCGGCTCTCCTGCTGCTCTCGTTTGACACAGGCTCATCTTATGCCCCAAATAAACATCAACTTTGATGGCATATGTGCGCAAATTTGAAACATGTTTCTGTGGTAAAAAATCTATATTTGATGCGCAAGTTAGAGGGGTGGTTAAGACATTAGAAAGGACATTTGAAAACAGGGAATTTATTGCAAAATATAATCTTTCATATCTGAATGTAGGAATCAAGTCACTCCACGAAAATACGAAAGCCAAGGCAAAAAAAAAAACCACATAATTGGTAGTGGAAAATCAGGTATATATGATTTTTTCATGTCTTCTGTGAAATAGCGACAGCTATACAACAATCACGTTAAACTAATCAGAATTTATAATATTATTAACATTAAGATATGTCTCTTATAATGGTTTGCGTCTTAAAAGTAGCCTAAATAACTCATCAAATTTTGAGTCTTTCACTTGACTTGTTTCAAACTAAACTGATTTGTTGAGTTACATATAAGGTCTTTATCAATTTAGAGTTATAGAGCAGCAAATATTTTGCAAGCTAATATTGCAGGGGCTGGCACGAACCAGTAAAGTAAATATTTATACCGCAATCATCAGTACGAAGATACTAATAGAGGTCATTGATTATTTACACATATAGACGCATATACAATCGCTGTTAATAATAATATATCATGCTTGGGATGATAAGAAGAATATCATTCCAATAATTTTACTTGGAAAATATACTGAAAAAAATTGATTTTATCAGCAATGTCGTTTTAAAAATGCTCGCAACGTTGAGTGCATTCTTGGCTTCGCATGAAAAATTTTAGTGAATTAGACATGAAGCAAGATCATGTTTTCAATTCAAAATGAATATACTCCGCCTTATACTCTATACGAAAAAGTTGTCATAATTTATTGTTATCCCCACAGTGAACGAAAACCAGGCCCGTGCATTGCCGAATGGCAAAATACATGGAAAACAATTGAAGACGAGCCCGTGTTGTCAGTCGTCATCACTGGCGGCACTCCATTTCCTCCGGCACGCTGCATGTAGTCTGCAGCATGGAGTTCAGTTGGCTGTCAGAGACTGTGCCTGGTAAAGAAACGGTCGAAGCGCGTCTCTGAAATTCTTCTGATTTTATTTCACTGGCCTTGACCATCAACAACTTGGTGAAAGTGCCGATCCAAAACTTGGCTTCACTTGCACTTTTACACTCAACTTTGATGCTTTCCTTCCCTCTCCTCATCCCAAAATCAATCTCGAGATAAAATACTGTTGGAGTTTTGTCTGTCCTTAGGACTATGAAATGCAAGGCGATGACGTCAATGCAGTTCAAGAACTGTCGCTTCGTCGAGTCCACAGCAAACATGACGAAGGAAGACGAGAGGAGCATGGCGTGCATGATGCCCTTTGCAAAGCCACGTCCAGTTACCATGAAGTAGCCTGCGGCCAACAAAGGGGTGTAGATCTTCCACGAACCAGGATGGTGTCTCACGTTCATGACTACTGAGTCAGAGTCTGTAATTTTAGCCACAACCGAGACGCGTTCAATGTTCTGAGCTAATTTTGAGCGCAGGTAGGAAGAATTAGTAAGGGTCTTCCATTCGGTGAAGATGTCAACGTAGAAGGCTGGTCTGGACCTTACAGCCTCAATCATGTCTCGCGCCAACTCGCACTTGTCAGGCCGCAGTTTCTGGACCTCGAAATGATATCGCCTACTCGAACGGATGAAATGCTCGTACTTGTCAAAGTCTTTTAAATCATCGAGGAATATTTCAGTCAAGTAATGCGTCGGACATGAGCTCTTCTTTATGTTGGTAATAACTGTGAGGTGCATATGAGAAATGCCCTCAAGAAGGAGGAGGTACTGAATGCCAGGGAAATGGTTGTTAGATTCCAAAACTCGCAAAAATTGGCAAAGTTTTAAATGGTAAGCATTCTCCTTCTCAATAAATTTGTCGGTCAATGCCTTGACTTTTGTTTTTAGTTCTTGGTCTCGCTCCATGTCTAGCTCCCAGTCCACCAGCACGTCACTCACACAACTCACACTATCTTCGTCACGAGAATCGTTGAAAAATACATCGCTCACCAAGGACTTTGGGGTAAAACTCACTTGGTCTGGGGAATCGAGTGAGCTGTTGATAGACTCAAGGAAAAATTTTGCGCTTTTCCTGTTTGTCGTTTGTGGGTTCAGGTTAGGGCTGTTGGAAGATGATTGGGATGGTGTTAGGGATTGTGGGTTCAGGTTAGGGCTGTTGGAAGATGACGAGGTTTGTCTTGGGGGTTGTAGGTTCAGGTTATGGCTGCTGGAAGAAAATGGGGATGGTATTAGGGATTGTGGACTAAGGGTAGCGCTGCTGGAAGATGACCGGGATGGTCTTGGGGATTGTGGGCTCAGGTTAGGGCTGGTGTATGATGATGGCGATGGTGTTAGGGATTTTGAATGATTTGGTATGTTGGAAGAAGATGGTGATTGTTTCAAGATTTGTGGGCTTAGTTTTGGGCTGGTGAAAATTGATTGGGATTGTTTTTCCAATTCACAAAAAGCTTCAAGGTTTTCACTGTCAATCTTACCGACGGGTAGAGCAAAAACATTGGAAATATCTTTTATTTCTTCAGGAGCACTGTTTGCGCTGATGGATTTAATTTCAACTGCATGTGCGGTTTCCGGTTCAGGAGGAATGTTGAAAATTTTTGGGCTACTGAGGCTACTGGAAAGAACTTCTGTGTTGGCTGTAAAAGGTATATTGAGGGCTACAAAATCTAAATGATTTTCGGATTTTGACGAGGTGGAGACTGCATCTTCGCCAATTGGATATCTCAAAGGAGCTTTCAATGCTTCTGACGTTTGCGTAGTTGTTGAGGGCTCAATGCTCTTGATGGAAGAAGGTAACTTACGCGCATTGCTTGTTTTGGGTTCCGGTGACTGAGATGAAGTACTTGACGTGGAAGTTATTCTCGCGGATTGTTCTCTGAAAAATTAATTTTATTCAATTTTATAAAAAAATATTATATCCAACAACAATAAAGACAGAGATGCATGCTCAGTCGAGTATGTATTGAAGTATCAGGTAACTGGTCGGGACATAAAGGTTCCCTCACTATGTTGTATACTTTTTTACCATCCCCACTTGAATGGTACGACACGATTGTACTCACATGAGCCCATGCTAGTCTGAAGCTGAATCCGACAGTGGCTGATTATACGAAAGCTTGAAGGGTAAAATATGAAAATCTTCGACGATTAATTATTTAAAATCTTATTCATGTTGTGGATGATAGTTTTACTCTTTTAGCGATACCACATACGTACATTGAGACGCCAAATAAAAACTACATGAATAATAATTGGAAACTGTGGCCAAGTAATGTTATTTATTTTTACTTGAATTATTTAAACACAAAGATGCTCAATTTTACACATATTGTCTTTAGAATTGTCTTTGTTACCTAGTGACCGCTCTGATGAGCTTCAGTGCGTCTTCGCGTGACGTCATCTGCAGGACAACGCACACTCGCTGCTCCCGTATCTTGTCCAGTCCAATGTAGACCAGCGCCCCACCGGGGTCTGCCGGCGTACCGGGGTCTGCCGGCGTACCGGGGTCTGCCGGCGTACCGGGGTCTGCCGGCGTACAGGGGTCTGCCGGCATACCGGGATCTGCCGGCGTACTGGGGTCTACCGGCGTACCGGGGTCTGCCGGCGTACCGGGGTCTGCCGGAGCACCGGGGTCAGCCGACGTCCTGGGGTCTGCCGGCGTACCGGGGTCTGCCTGCGTACCGGGGTCTGCCGGCGTACCGGGGTCTGCCTGCGTACCAGGGTCTGCCGGCGTACCGGGGTCAGCCGGCGTACCGGGGTCTGCCGGCGTACCGGGGTCTGCCGGCGTACCGGGGTCTGCCGGAGCACCGGGGTCAGCCGACGTCCTGGGGTCTGCCGGCGTACCGGGGTCTGCCGGCGTACCGGGGTCTGCCAGCGTAGCGGGGTCTGCCGGCGTACCGGGATCTGCCGGCGTACCGGGGTCTGCCAACCCCCCACCTGAGCTTGTGGCGCTCACTGCGCTTAGCTGCTTGACAGAGTGTTTAGCCAGCTGCGAGTAAGAAGGATATTGTTGATACGAAATAGTTCAGAATTAATCTTGTTCATAACGTTTTATCAAAGTAATTTCTTCCTTCATAATTACATTAGTTAGTTAAAAAGGCATAAGATTAACCTTAGAAGGAGAGTGCCAAATAAGTTTTAAAAGCAGTGTCACACAAGGAACTCAGAGAGCAAGAGAAATTTGTAGCACGAAAGCTCCTAAATCGCCCTAACAAAATTTAGATGTAGGCTCGACTCTGTGACTGCCAAAAAATTTGGGTTCACCACCTAGGCTTCTGCCCTGAAATAGCTACAATCGGCTTAAAGTTGTTCTGAGTGTGATTGACTGCCCGATCGAATTCAGATTCCCAGGCAGAATCCCCCTGTGAGAATATTGGCCAAGCCGAGCTTGCAAGCTCCTCTTTTAGCCTACAGCACAGATATCAGCCGCTCTACCCAGTGAAATTTTACAGACGCGGCAGCCTCTGATTTGGATTACCAGAAGCGGGGGCGACTCTAAATTTTGTTAGGATATGTCCTCTTCGACTGTGCTTGAAGTGTAGAATCTGAGCAGATATGTACAACTAAGGGTCGGCCAACCCTTTTCACACCATAGGAAAACAAAATCGGGATGGAGATTCATACTAGACGCTTATTTTCAACGGACGGCCATGCAGATCCAGAATACCTATTGGTCCATTGTGGCGACTTTTGGGCAGAAGCTTAGGTGTTACCCGACTTTTGTGATGGAAATGAATTGGTTGCAAGACTCGAGGAAGGAAATGTTATTTTAGCTTTATTTGCTGAAGGTGCATGTGTTTTACCCAAATTGTAAACAAGAACCTAAATTCTGAAGTTTGGAAAATTAGGTGTTGATGATTAATAGCTGATGAGCATTAAGAGTTTCCCTATTTTTTCAGTGCTGGACAAAACCGTTTAGTGTTCCAAAGTTATTTTACATCTGTGGAGGGTAAAAATATGAAACGCAAGTAGACATCTTACCACGTTGTCACCTTCTACGAGGTAGATGTGCTGATTCATAACGTAGACTACGACACTTCGTCTACCGACGAAGACAGCTGACACAGTACGAGTGACGCCATCGTCTGCTAGTTTGCAGTTCATGACAGGAGTAGAATGGAAGTATCCAGAATTGGACAACCTTTCCTGTGTACAAGACTCATTCAGGCTTCTGAAACTACCTTTGATAACATTTATCTTTTTCTTATCTGAAGGAGATAAGGGACCACCGATTGATTCATGCTTAGAATATACAATTTGAGTTTCTTTTCCGCTTGTTTTGTGGGACTGAAATGCTTCAAAATCTGAAAAGTATTTGTCTACTTTCGGTGAATAAGAAACAATTCCTCGAGATCCCGCTTGTGGGAAGAACCCCAAACTGGATTCCTGCGTAGCGACTGAGGACTCCTCAGACGCAGATAGTGAATTTCTCACGACCTGAAATGACGAGAACTTTTCACCAATTTCATTCAACGACTTTTGACGGTCAATTTCTGCACTAGGACCGTCGATTGTCTGCGTAAGTTTGGAGGCGAGACGCAGACAGGCGTCGCAAACTGCGGTGCGCTGCGTATCGCTCAGGTCACGTAGGGCGAAAGGGATCCTGAACATCCCCAGGAGTTCGCCCCGTAGCAGCTCCGCGCCTCTGAAATACATTTTTTTCAGGGAACATTTGAAAAAAATTTTTTTCCATGAAATTTTCTATTCAGGGAACATTCATTTAATAGAATATTCGTCTAGTAGGAACACGCATCTGATGATGCTTCAAATTAATAGAACATTTATTTAATGAAGCACTCCTTTACTCCTCCTTTAATGAAGCACTCCTTTATTTATTTAATGAAGCACGCCTCTGCAATAATTTTTTTTTCAGGGAACATTCATTTAATAGAATACTCGTCTAGTAGGATACGCATCTGATGGTGCTTTAAATTAATAGAACATTTATTTGATGACATTGATCACATTGATCTCATTGATCATTTGAAGCATTTCGATCACACTGTGAAAGTCTGTACACGTTTGTTTATGTAATTGTACATTTTTTGAATGTTTAAATACAGGTTTCTACATATTTTACTCATTATATGAACATTTAAACACATTTGCGTACTCACGAGAAGTGTGCATGTTCGCTGGTGCCTTCAGCCATGGTTTTCTTATATACTCGCTTCAGTTAAAATACTTATCGTTTGTGATTAAATTTCATCTCTTTGGCTAATGCTGCCAAATATTATCTGTATAAAAACCATAAACGATTTAATAAAGAATAACCGATATATAAAATATCTATAAAACCATAAACGATTTTACAGATATTTTATATATTTATCACAATAATAATATTATAATCATTCTCACTTGAATATCAGTCAGCCAAGAAAAAGATTTAGCTCACCAATATAAAGATTAAATCAATCATGGTTAAAATATAGTCACACTATGCTAAATTACAACTAATTCTATTGATAATATGACAAACACATAAAGAAATGACGGCAAAATTGTCCCAATATCAATGCACTTTTTACTTTGATGCGAGTCATTCTGACCAAGTTTGACCATGCAAAAGAGCGTATTGTTGCGTCAGCTTTCCGCTCGTGCTGTGGGTAAGAAAGATGGACAATATCACCCATTTATTTCTCTGAATCAGTAATTTTAAATTAAAAGTAATCTCTATGAATATGCCATATTTTGATAACGCACACACACTCCTTACAGCACGGCGGCCAAAGCGCCACTGAGCCGCTGTAATGCAATGGCACTCTTGCACGTATTTTCTATGGAGCTATATTGCTTGCAGCTGAAATTATCAGGTGTACTGAGAACAGCTGATAATTTTATCATTAGGTGTTGCGATAGTTATAATGATAAGACTTGAGACTTATAACGGGTTAAGTGTCTTCTTGGCCGGGACCTTATCGATTAGAGTGGTTTAGGAATGACCTCATCGCACTCACTGGAGACCGGCTTAGACATGACCTCATCGCACTCACTGGGGACCGGCTCAGACATGACCTCATCAAGCTCACTGGGGACCGGCTTAAACGGAATGACTTAAGCTTGTCCCAGAGTTTTGAATTTAGCTTGTCCCAGGTGGAACGAGCTAAATACTGACCTCATCACGCTAAATTTGATTGGATTAGGCGGGACCTTATCACACTTCTCTGTTTATTTATATACCCCACTACGACATAAAGGATAACGTTGATTAAACAACGACATAATCTACGACCACCATATGTGCTGGGTGGTCGGCAGCGTCAAAATTGTCTCGTTTTCCCGGCTTGGCCCCGCGGATGGGGCTACCTCTCTGGCAAAAATTTTCTGTAGGATTTGCCACTGGTCTCCATGATTTAGTGAACATTAAATATATCCTAGACTAGTGAACGCAGTTCGGTGAACTTTTGTATTTGCGTTCATTAAAATCTAAATATAATGTTTAGGTCGTGATTATTTTTAGCGCATTTTCTCATTTATGGAAAAATTGCCCTATTGTGCTCGTCATGTCCGTCCTTCTGTCCGTGACTTCACGTTTTCGACAACGAGAAAATGCGCTGTCTGTCACACACTGCAGTGAGTGCAGAGTTATATTTTTTTCAAATTTCGCTTTCATCTCCAACTTTTATGGTCATGCTGGCCAAATTTCGCAGAGGACATAAAATAGTTTCTAAACTAATAGTATAGTATAAAATAGTATCTTCGTCATTAAAGAGTAGGCCTGGATAGGCCTGTCGCCGATTCTTGTGCTTTTTTTGACTAGACTGGCCTTTTGATCAGATTTCTTCAACGGACGGTAGATTTAAAATCGATTCTAGATATCAGTTGTTCCGTAGGGTACGTGGCATTTTAAGACTAAACATATGCTCTTGCATGGCCTTGTCTAGTCTGTTCGTGAACGCGTTCATACTCGGAGCGTCAACAATATCTTCAGGGAGGCTGTTCCACATGTCAGTGACTCGAAGCGAGAAGAAATGTTGTCGCGTGGATAAGTTGCACCGCAGTTTTTTTATTTTATAGCTGTGGCCCCTGGTGTTGGTTCTTGTTTCAAATTCTAGTAATCCTTCTGGGACCTTGTATAAGCCATGACTGAGTATACTTGTATACTTCAATGAGGTCCCCACGCAGACGTCGATAATGGAGGCTTGGAAGCTTCATAATCTTCAATCTTTCTTCATAAGACTTGCTCTTTAATTCTGGAATTATCCTTGTTGCACGTCTTTGAACACTCGCCACTAAATTTGTGTCCTTTTCAAGTCTCGGTGACCACACAACGTTTCCAAACTCTAGGTTCGGGCGCACGACAGAGGTGAACAACAGCTTCATCATTTCTATATCTAGGTACTCGTAGGAGCGTCTGATCAGCCC
>NW_025937745.1:448825-453366 GCF_000764305.2 Hyalella azteca | reverse complement strand
GTAGAAGACTGTTCAGTACTTGATCGTTATCAGAGGAACTGTTGGGTGATCTATACAGGACACCTATAAGGAGGCTATCCCTGCTTTTTAAAGAAAGCTCACACCACACTGATTCTCTAGCTGATTGGTGCTCTGCTGATAACTTAACTTGTTGGGCCCCATAAAAGGTTCTAACCCACAGAGCTACACCTCTACTACACTGCTCTTCGCTTAAATTATGAAAGCAATCAAAATCTGGCAACTGAAATTCAACTGGTAAAATTTCCCCCCGTGAGTTTTGGGGAGTGTCTCTGTAATACAAATAATGTCTATACACTCGTTTTCGATCACTGTTAACAGTTCATTTCTTTTGATCAAAACGGAATCAGAGTTCGTGTAGAAACATTTCAAAACTTTTTGTGCACTTCCATCTTGATGTATGAGTAAACTTTTTACCTTATTTACAGAACTGGATTTATATACATGATTTCCACTATTTAATTGTCTTCCATCTCCCCTGACTGTCGGCGAGCGGTCGGAGTCCTTGTGAGATCTTGACTGGTGTTGACATGATTTTCTGTGTTTCTGAGTCTGTTTCGCTCCAGCCGCCCTCTCTAAAGGGGTGGAATCCTTCTTCACAAAAACAGACTTGAATTCAACAGTTTCTCCTAATTTTTTCGCTGCTTTCAGCACGCTCCAAACCTGGGCCGGATCCTTCACAGTCACTAATAGAGGTCTGCAGGCGTTATTAGCAGTATTCTTGGAGCGCAACCTCTTGCACGATGTAATGAATGAAGAGATTCGAACGTAACCTTGAATATGCATTCTTATTCATCTATCGGTGATGTTCAGGTCGTGCAAAAATTTGTAAATTAAGGCTTAATTCGCAAGTTATTTAAGGATATAAGGCTATAAAGAGAAGTGACTGGCATTTCTGCGGCTGATTGTCAAATTTTCCGTGAACGTGAAATATCAGCACAACTAATGAGCGCAGCTCGACGAAACTTTGCACATGCATTCATTAGAACCTAAAACCATGATGTTTAGGTTGTGATAATTCTTTGATTTTGCCTTCGTTTGAGAGAACTGTAATAAAGTGATGATGCATCATAAAAATTACATTCACGAATTGGATTCCTCAAAAAGCCTTGTACCTCGCAAACGGAGGAAAAATATAAAAAAATTATATAGTTAGTTTTTGTTCTATATAATTATATATAGAACCTAAACATCATCGTTAGGTTCTAATGAATGCATGTGCAAGGTTTCATCGAGCTATGTTCATTTGTTTGGGAGATATTTCATGTTCATTAATTGTTGGAGACCGGCCACGAGACCGGCCGAAAGTCCGGCCGGAGAATAGTCCGAAAGGAGATGGATCGAGCCTTACCTTAAAAGTCACCACAGGCATAACATAATCAGGCGGCGCCAAAACTGCGCTGTTTTCCCGGCTTTGCCCGGCTGTTGGAGTCTTACCTCAAGTCCCTCATTACCCAGTGAAAATTTACAGACGCGGCTGCTTCTGATTTGGATTACAGGAAGCTGGGGCGACTGTAAATTTTGTTAGGGTCCCGGCGAGGCGTTGTGATGGATTTAGATGTCCGGTTATTCTTTTACTGCGCTGTCCTGTGCCGTCCAAGCCCTGCCCAGACCCAGCTCTAATTTTTACTATCAATTTTAATTACTTTCGTTTTGTAATTCGCCAGCGCTTAAATCAGTCTGTCAGCATACTCAGGGTAAATGTGTGGTAGCTAGAATATGATTTTAATTCGAGTTAATTGCGACGTTTTACGCACATGCAACTAACACAAATGAGGAGGTATCTGCGAAGACAGGTTCATACTTAAAAAATATAACTCAGTACTCACTGCAGCGAGTGACAGAGAGCGCATTTTCTCGTCGACGCAAACGTGAAGTCACGGAGGGACGGACAGACAGACGGACAGACAGATAGACATGACGAGCACAATAGCGCCTTTTTTCCATAAATGAGAAAATGCGCTAAAAAGAAAATTTAAGTAGCTCAGCAAATACAATATGGGTGTTTGATTATATAACAAGTAAATTGTATCGCAACTATGGTGAACATTTTTACGATGCATATTATTGTGCATGTTTTGTATTAATAAATATCGCGGTATTTCAGCTATACACAAAAACTAAATTTTATTGAGCTTCAAAACTATTTTTTTATTCCTCTTATGTAGAAAATATGCGAGTAGATGACTTAAAGCATAAAATAAATCGAAAAATGTTTCTGCAAATTGTTCTAAAATTTTCTATCATATGCACAATTTTTTTTCGGTGCATTTGCTGATGCAATTTTTTTAATTTTCACAGAATTTTTAGCAAATGCACAAAAATTTCCGATAAGTGAAATAAGGCTCAAATGTAGCTTGATTACTCAGCAGAAGCGGGCTAGTAAAATCTAGTTGAGACCTACTCTCAAAAAATATAACTCAGCACTCACTGCAGTGAGTGACAGAGAGCGCATTTTCTCGAGAAAACTTGAGATCACGGACAGACGGACAGACGGACGGACGGACAGACGGACAGACGGACGACGGCGGCGAGCACAATAGTGCATTTTTTCCATAAATGAGAAAATGCGCTAAAAAGGAGTGAGATTTTGCCCGAATAGCAATGCATTTTCTTCTTCTGAGGGTCACTTTGACCCAGTTAGGCCCGGAAAAGTACGTATTAGTGCTTAACGCATAAAGTGCGTCACTATTTGGACAATATAACACATATATTTCACTGAGTGTACGACAAAGCCCACAGGCATGCAGGCAGGTGATATCAGTTCCTTATCTCCTGTTGAACTCACAAGCTTATGATATCTCTTATCTTGTTAATAAAATACCTGCCTTCTTTTTAGGCCTTGATATGCACTGCAACGGAATAGCGGAACGATCGCAGCAACCGAACAGTGAATTAATATGTAAATGAATAATTTCGATCGTTCTTTACGTTATAGCACGTATTATAAGACATATATGTCTTGCATTAAGAATAATTATTGTAAAGACGGTGTACGTGTCTTACATGTGAACACTTATTGTAAAGACGGTATACGTGTTCTACATGTGAACAATTATTGTAAAGACGGTATGCGTGTTCTACATGTGAACACTTATTGTAAAGACGATATACGTGTTCTACATGTGAGCACTTATTGTTAAGACGGTATACGTGTTCTACATGTGAACACTTATTGTAAAGACGGTATACGTGTTCTAAATGTGAACACTTATTGTAAAGACGGTATACGTGTTCTAAATGTGAACACTTATTGTAAAGACAGTATACGTGTTCTACATTTGAACACTTATTGTAAAGACGGTATACGTGTCTTACAAATGAACACTTATTGTATAGACTAAATATGTATGTGCCCTATATATATGCCCGGTGCAATGCACCCAATTTTATTTCCACCATAGAAGGCTTATAATTCATCGGTTAAGTTTTCAATTCGAATGAATAATTCCAGCTGCTGTTCGCAGAACTTCAACAGAAATTAACCGAAACATTATATATTCTATTTTTGTTCGGATATTTTTTTTCTTATATTATATTTAGTTCTAATATTCTGTTTTTTATATTCTATTCTGTTCGGATGATCTTAAATTCCATGTCATTTTTCACACCGAAAAAGATTCGCGCATCCTAAATAGAATGTAAAAATCATATTTTAGAAATTTACTGATGAGAATGCACAATTTTCTAATAATTTTGATGATAAATGAATGTGCTATTAGATCCCCCCTGAAAAAGAAAAAACAATAAGTTAGCCTGAAGAGGCATTAAACTAAATCACCATTAATATATTAATAAAAATTATCATTTTACACAAATTTTATCACTTTAAATCAATTCGAGTGACATACAAAAGCCTTTCCAGTTTGAAAACTAAAAAATAAAATGGGAACCTGTGGCTTTGCAGAGAATTTTATTTTTGGGTTGTCGCAGTTGACTGCAGACGTACAGTCGCTCGAAAACAATTACAGTTGCGGCGACAGCAGCCCTCGTCGCAGCAGCTGTAACTGCCTACACGGCGACAGCTGTATCCTGTTATCCCCTATTGAAAATCAGAGCCGAATTATCGTACAGTTACTTCAGCAACACTAACTATATATAGTGACGGATAAAAATGTACGAGTAAACTGGTCACGGGTGACCAGATAAGAGTAACTGGTCACGATTGACTAGATAAGAGTAACTGGTCACGGGTGACTAGATAAGAGTAACTGTCACGGGTGACTAGATAAGAGTAACTGGTCACGGGTGGCTAGATAAGAGTAACTGGTCACTGGTGACTAGATAAGAGTAATGTCACGGGTGACTAGATAAGAGTAACCGGTCACGGGTGACTAGATAAGAGTAACTGGTCACGGGTGACTAGATAAGAGTAACTGGTCACGGGAGACTAGATAAGAGTAACTGTCACGGGTGACTAGATAAGAGTAACTGGTCACGGGTGACTAGATATGAGTAACTGGTCACGGGTGACTAGATAAGAGTAACTGTCACGGGTGACTAGATAAGAGTAACTGGTCACG